>NW_006434373.1:11274592-11281413 GCF_000325575.1 Pteropus alecto
TACAAGTCTGAGTCATTTTAAATTATGTGATTACTTACATCTTATCTAAGCAGGAAGTTAATATATTACTTTTTAAAATTCCACAGTACCAAAGTGGGGGGTGGGGGCTGATTTCTGCCTTTGAATGCTGTTTTTATCGTGGATATCACAGACCTTATGTCCAAGTCAGATTTCCTTTCTGCTCGTGTTTATTGCAGAGCTTCCCCAAAATGTTCAGTTCACATCATTCACTGTCACAGTAATTTTTTTTATAGAGTCCCCGGGCCCAAAGAAATACCTAACAGTTTTGTTGATTAGGTACTTAGGGCCAAATAACTTATATTCTTATATTCTAACTACTTAGAAGGCGTTTGAAAAAAAAATACACATAAGTTTAAAGAAAAAAATTTTTATTTTATTTCAGTAACTACGGCTCTTACTAATGGGGTATATGTGCCTGTTGGGGACTGCCAAGCTTCTCAAGTTGAGAATCAGATTGCTCACAGCCCTCCTCATTTCCTGTTCCACACTGATTTTTGCCCAGCACTTGCTTTTTATCATAGCAACCACCAAATACCCAGCTTCACAAAGATATGATATCATTAAAAGGAATGTAGCACGACCTAACATTGAAACTGCAGTTTTCCAACAGATGTCAATTGTGTTTTCCTTGAAAATGTAGACTATCTCCTGACACCCCTCTGAGTTTTCTAGGGCACCTCAGCATACAGTTGGAATACTTTGGGTGATTGCATGGTTTAAGTTTTTGATTTGATAGTTGTAGTGGATTTATCTTTTTAAGAATTTTTTTAAGTCTTTATTCTAACTCATTGTGAAACAGTGTGTGCTCCTTTCATCTTAGCAACCAAAGGTGGTTTCTCATAAGTGAGTTGGTAGCTACGTCTGAATGTTTCTGAGTAAAGTTTATTTTTATCTACTCTATATGGCCTGGTTCCTTAAAGGTTAATTGAATGCAACTCGCAAACCAGCTTCCTAACAAAAAAAAAAAGTGCCAAGAAAGTAATTCCCCTCAAAATTCAGTACTTATCTTTATTTTGTTCAATCTCAATAATTCTTTGGTCTTGGCTTAATTTCCTTTTAGCTACTCCATATACAACTTCAACTCCAAACATCAATAGTGTGAGAAATGCTGATTCGAGAGGATCCCTCATAAGCACAGATTCGGGGAACAGCCTTCCAGAAAGGAATAGCGAGAAAAGCAATTCCCTGGATAAGGTAATGTATTTTCATATAACTTAAGTGTTTCTTATAACAAATAGATTTAGCCCAAAGTAAACATGCTTCATGTTCTAGTGTTAATTGTATGACCTTTAAAAAAACAACACAACTCAGTTAACATGGGATAGATAATCAGAATATTAAGTAAGGATAGGGCCCATTTTTCTGAAACCCCTGATTCCTGTTTCCAGGATTCCAGATCAGGGCGATGTTACAGTGGAGCACTCGGAGCAAATGGTTCTCGCAGGTTGGGCAGCTCGCGAAATCAAAATGCCACTCCAAATTTGTAACACAGTTATCTATGCAAATGAGCATTGGATCCAAAGCCAGCTCCAGAAAAATTAATTGATCAGATAGGCGATTCAGGATTAAGGGTTTATGTGAAATTTCTCTACTCACATTGTGTCCCCAACCCTAATGTAACACATACTTCTCATACTTAACCTTTTTTCTTGAAATAACTGAGGCTCAGACTATTTGGAATTTTGTGGGAATAGATAAAGCTTGAATTAAACCTGGAACCATGATAGGTTGGTCTCACCTTGGCCACTGTTGATTTCAGGGTATAGGCTAGCACATGTGTAAATAAACAGGCGAACCATTTAGGGACGTGTTCCTAGTTCTCAGACAAGGAAAACATCAGGTTTTTAATCGTATCACACATTTCCATGTCTGGCATTGACATAATTATCCTCAACTGCAGTTCTGTAGAGGTGAGAGCATTGAAGCGTGGGTATGTGTCGTGACATGTTGAACTTTTCCCTCAACCCTAACATGCTTTCGTGTCTAGAGGGAGAAGCTACTCAGAAGGCACTCCGCTTGTGTCATACGCAGTGCTGGAGAGGACGAGGAGAGCTGCCAGTCAGCCAGGAAAAACCGGGTCACTGTGGATTTTTCCCTTCTAACAATTCCATCTTTGCCAGAGGAAACATTGCATGCCACACCTTCTCTCCCACTGCGAGAAGTACTGAGTTCTCTGGTGTCTCTGATGAAGTGGGTGGGCCAGGTGATGCATCTGCGCTGTAGTTTTGCCACTAATTGCACCTGTAATCCTTCCTTTAATAAAAATATTCCGGGATGTAGTTTATTAAACCTACATTTTTTCAGTTGCCCACTAATACCCTGAATGAAAGATACTATTTCACTGATCTTTCTGCTTTGGTATTTGGCAAAAAAAAAATTTCCTGATTTCAGTTGGAAATACAACTTTGAGGACTTTAAACTCTTTTCTGTTTTTTGTCATAAGAGGAGATTCGTTCCTGTATTTTTTTACATGAAACCTTTGAACACGTGAATCTCCTGTCTGGTGGCAAAACTGCCCTCGCTCTGCACCCTGAGCTTTCTGACGTTTGCAGTGTTGAGCTAAGCCGATGATGGAATGACCTCATCAGTTTAGGATCTTTGGCAGTGCTGTGCTGAGGTGTCCCTATTTGTCCCTGTCAGCACCTGCTCATTGTTTTCCCTCCAGAGCGACCCACGATATCAGCTAAATGACAACGACTCAGCTCCAGGCCTTTGTGGCTGGTACTCCGCAGCACCATAGACTGTATTTGCTATTTCAGCTACTGACACTTTTTCTGAGGATATGGTTGGTTCTGCAGTGTCTTCTGAATCATCATGTCTGTGTTTGATCCTAGCACACATGCATGAGGTTTTACTTGGCATTTCAGAACTCTAAGCTGGTAACTAAAACTATGGTGTTCCAGTTTGAAAGGTGTGTGCCTCTGGCTTGTCCCTTAGGAGAGTATGCACAGGAAGCAAGCCAGAGCTTCTGTGGAACAGCACTTGTGTGTATTTGGTGAAGATGTGCCTCTAATTTGTCGGCAAATTATTCATACCTTCCAGTTCGTATGATTGGACTCAATTCTAAGACTTTCTCTTCCGAGGGAGAAAAGTGAAACTCATTTTGCTTTACCCATTAGTGAAGGAGAAAAATCCACGGTATTTCCTTTTTTAGCACCAACAAAGTGGCACTTTGGGAAATTCTGTAGTTCGCTGTGACAAACTGGACCAGTCTGAGATTAAGAGCCTGCTGATGTGTTTCCTCTACATCTTAAAAAGCATGTCTGATGGTAGGTGAAAATGAAGGTATCTGCTTTACTTTCCTCGTTTCAGTATTTGGTTTATTTATTTTTTTAATGGTAACTAGTCAAAAAGATATAAGGGTTTCAAAGGATTTTCCTCATTGTTTGAAATACATGTTCATTTTCTAAAGGGAGTAGAAATAAAAATCTTAATTTGGAAAAATATTTTTATTAGTTATTCTAGAAAATGAGTTCTAAAATGCAAATGGACCCATTTTATAAATTTGTATTAAACTCAGACCTACTGCCTTAACTAAAGGAGACAGAGACAGATAAGTAAAGTAGCTTTTGATTTTGTTTTAAATTTCATTTGTCCAAATAAACTTACTGGCAACCTGCCTAACTTTATTAGTCAATTTCTTGAATTAGAAAATATAATGCCTTCCACTTAAAGCGTGTGACATTCCTGGCCTCAGCTGGAAGCCATTGTCTAATGGAAATAGTGGTGCCATAGTAGATCAACTTTCTGATTAAGAATTTGACAACTGCAGTTTTTAATAGAAATGATCACAACCATTAATGCTTTATCAGTCCCACTTAAAGCTTGTAAACATCTGTGGGAAGGACAGTTTCAACTCTGGTTTTGTGATATAAGTGATCACATAAAATTGTGCCTTGGTACAATGTCACATTTCTTACTTTCCCTGAAACCAATTAGTAAGTGTACTGTGAGCTTCATTAAGGGAGTAAAGGAAAGCTCTCAAAAACAAAATGCCATTTTTTGAGAACCCGAAGGCCTCTTGTACTGCCCTGTGTCTGGTCACAGTAGACATGGGCATTAAGCATCCAGTGGAAGGTATTTCTGCCTAAAAATAGTGTTTATTTTATATTGAGCTTCCATTTCAGCAGCAAAGCAGCCCAATCATTTAATTCAGATGTCAGGAACATCATAGATATCCTTCAGGTACTTCAGGACTCGGTTATTTTATTCTTCTGTCCATTCGTTACTTTAAAATAACTATTTTAAAAAGAACAAACAAACAAGATTTTTCTTGAATGATGACCAAATGCAAAAGCACTGGGCAATTATTCTATTCGGGTTATAAAGTTGAAATTCTTTCCATTAAGTCAAAAGTTCTAAACTTTACATTATGGTAGTGAGTTTTAGCCATTATTATAATCCTGTTTTTTCTTTGTTGAAAGTTTTTTTTTTTTTAATATTTTAGGTTTTAAATAATAAATATGATCTATAACTAAAACATAACTGCTTTTTAAAGATAAATGCCAGAAATTTTGCATCCAAGTGAAAGTTTTCCTTTAAAGTCAGCCCCTTGGAAGGCCATGCACATACTTTAAAAATGCAACAACCTCTTTACAACAGTTTCAGAATACCCTTTTTTTCAATTATCTTCAAGTTATTGATTTCTTTCTCTTATAATTAGAATTTTTTTGTGTGTCATGTTTAAGCGATCTTCACCTACGCCCAGGGTTATAAAGATATCCTCCCATATTTTCTTTAAAAGCTATATTATTTAAATTTTCACACTTAAATCTTAATATCTACCTAGAATTGATTTTTGTGTATGTTATGGGGTGGGGGAGAAATTGCCTACAGAGCAGTTTATCAGTCAGACAACCAAAATTAATTGTGTAACTCTGTAGCTACTCTTTCCTTTATCCCACATTTAATGAGCACTTTCTACATGCTGGGCCCTCACTCTCTTGGTGCCTCTCGGTTGGCCAGCTAGTTCTGTCTGGTGTGTGCTGGGGTTGCCAGAGATGTCTACAACTTGACCTGCAGTGGCCCCTCAGCATTCACTTGGCTCCCTGGGTTCTCACCACACCAGGATGAACAGCCTTAACCAGAGTCTGTCCCTCTGGAATCTATACTCAAAATCCCTGAAAAGTGGAAGCTCCCTGACCCACTCATGTTACTGGCCTAATAGGCCCACTGTGGCTTTTAAAATAAGGTGTACTTGATTTAAATCTCATTCCACCATGATTCTTTGGGCTGGTAATTGGGAGAAATACTTTTTTTTTAAGAATATTTATAAGAGTTTATTTGAGCCAAAACCGATAAGAATTGCTGGGAAGCAAGACCTGAAATGTTCCCTGGGAGAATTACTTAACTTCCCTGAGCCTTCTTTAGCTTCTCAGTAAATTGGAACTCTGCCTCTGATTATGGTGAGGATTCCATGACATGCTATATGTGATATCGTGAGACCACCTGGCACAGTTCCTGGGCATAACACATTCTTGAAATATATTCCACAGCTTCCCCTGCCTGTCACTGTTCTTGACAAGTCCATGACTGTGTATCTCCACGAGCCATCAGCATCACTGCAGATACCCTCTTACTTACTTCAGCGCCCCCAAATCAGTGACTTTTTCCTTGAAAGAAAACTTTTCACCTATTTCTCAGCCTCAATGAAAAATACTATAAGAATGCAAAAATGTTTATCAAATGATAACAGTCTTTGTGCAATGCTAAATTGTCAAGGATTATATACAGAGAATGTTTCTGTAAATGAATTTGTAGGATTTGCCTTAACTACAAATATGCCATGTCAGGTCTTAATGAAGAATGGTGTGAGTTCTTAAGAGTACAGTGTATCATCGTGTTGGGAAACAAGAATTCACATACATGTTTGGAGGGCTATGTGGCAGTATCTGTCAAAATTTTAAAGGTACATACCATTTGACACAGCTATTTCACTTCTAAGAATTTGTTCTATAGATTTAGTTGGACGAGTATGCAAAGACCCATGTAAGAGAATGTTCATCAAAATATAATTTATAATAGCAAAAGATTAAGGGGAAAAAAACAAGTAAATGTCTATCAGTAAGGGACTGACTGACTCGTTTATAGTGTATCCATGGAGTAGAATAGTATGCAGCTTGGAAAACATAGAAATAGACCTAGACCATACTGTTGAATTAAAACCCAAAGGGCAAAAAACAATGTATGCAGTATGCATACTTCCATTTTAGCATATGTGTGTTAAAAAGTTATTCTGTACATTTCAGAACTTTCACAAGATTCCCTACTGGCGAGGGATTCTGTAGTAGGTAAAGAGAGAGTCTGACTTTAGACTGTATGCCCAGTTGTATTCTTTGAATATTCCAGTCCACTTACGAGCGCATTCTATATGTTAAATATTTTTATATAGCACTAGATGATATGTGATGAAATTAAAGCTCAAGTGTTCAAATGTAGCTTATTTGAATAAGCCCCTTGGATATGTTATCCAGGATAGCTTGGTCACTGTGGTTTGTCCTTTGATCAGACATAAAAAGGGGGTGGGAAGGGCTTAGAGACCTGAGCTCTGAGAGCTCGTCCCATCCCATAATGTACGGAATGCACATCATAATTTTGACCAAATGTTTACTTTCTAGATGCTTTGTTTACATATTGGAACAAGGCTTCAACATCTGAACTAATGGATTTTTTTACAATATCTGAGTGAGTAGTTTTGTTTTTGCCCATTGCCTCTTAATTTTTTTGCTGGCTACTTAAGAGATGTGAAGAATACTGAGTAGTGGAACCAGGAATGCAGCATATTCACATGCACACTTACT
>NW_006434373.1:11281432-11285844 GCF_000325575.1 Pteropus alecto
CCTGACCCGACCCCAGCACCTGCTCTCAGGAGCTCATGACTCGGTGGGCGGTGACCGACCTTAAATTACTAGATATGTGGTTGTTATAGATAAGAGGTCACTGCTTATGCTTATAAGCCATTTTAATAAAATAATAATTGGATGGGTGCTGTATTTCTAAGTTGAACCTAACTTAATCAAGCAGATGCAGAAACTGAGACAGAAATTGCTATTATTTTAAAATATATAGTAAGCAGGGTAAAATCTTACGTATTATCTATATTATCTTATTTTATCTCTTCAGTTTAAGTTTCTGATTTCCTTTAAGCTCTTCCCTTCTATAGACACAAATCCACAATTCCTTATGCAAAACTGCTGGGGCCAGTTTATTTTCCCATTCCCAAATTTTTTGGATTTTTAAAAAATCCACATATGGAGTATATTCCATAACACCGCAATAGGGTCTCAGGCAGTACCCCACAGTCAAAAACACTGTTTCTTAAGTAAAAAGTTATTTCTGCAATACTATGATTGTTCACAATAACTGGGTAAATCATAACTATAAGTAGCTTTATATCTGTTAGCCAGGTCATGATTTGCTGTTCAGTGTATTTGCCCAAACTCAGGTGAAAACCTATGGTCTTCAGAGCTTTGTGCATTTTAGAATTATGCTGTCATTTCCTAGTCTCATGACTATTCTCTCTGCTGAATTAAAGTTGGGAGTTGTCACATGGTAAAATAAGATTCAGCACTGGAAAAACTTACTGGACATTATTTAAACTGCCTCTTATTAAATACATGCTTTAAAAAAAATCAGTGTGTGGATATATTACAACAAAACAAAAACTACATACTTGATGTCTGTTACGACCAGTCTTTTAAGCCACAAGAGAGAGCTCCTTACATAGATCTGACCGAGGACAGATAAGCAACTCAGAACAGTGCAGCAGCGCGTATGGTTTCCATCGTGACTTCTAAGGCAAGCTGCCTGGAGCAAATGTCGAAACCCTGAGTCAATGGACAATCCTAAGGATCCCAGACCACTCTTCTGCGTGGCCTTAATGACCCATCACAGAAATGACAGCAACGCAATATGGGGCCTCCTTTGCAGGCTTGTGATTTTCTCTGGGTCCAGAGGGACCTTCCAGAGAATTTCTGAAAACCAGAAAGGGCTAGTGGTAGATGTAAGAGTTTATTGAATGTGTTTTTGTCAATGGGTTTAAATAAAACAATGTATTGAAAATAATTTTATCTTGTTTTCCTAATCATCTTGCTTCCTGTCTGCAGGGTCTGCTTGCACCAGTTCCAGTACATGGGGAAGCGATATATAGCCAGGTACTGTGGGGGGTTTAGTTTAAAGTGTTGTGTCATTTTCTGAATTACTTTCCTGTATTACTTGGATCCCAATGTGCGGTGATTGGCAGTTGTAATTCTCATAAACAGCCATGAAGACAGTTGGCAGGTCTTTGGACTGCTACCATAAAATCTGTTAGCATCTTTCGCCTACGTTCCTTCTGTCTTGTTTTTCCTCATCCATATCTCTTGGAAAGATTTTCCTTTGTGTCCTGTTGCTACATTTCTACCCTTCCTTCCAAATTCCCCCTCGTGTCCTGTTCGTTCTATCTCTTCTTTCTCTACTCCCGGTTCCTCCTGATGTGTCTCCTGGCTCTATTCTCCTTCCCCAATTATTTCTCTTCCCGTTTCACTTTCAAAGGTTTACCCTTTCACCTCCCAACTACGAAGATACTAATTTCTCATCTCACCACTTTCTTTCTTAACAAAAGGATGTTTTCAGTCTTTCTCAAATTTCTTTATATTTGCACAAAACCTTCTCTAAAATCAAGCCTTTTCTCCTCTACTTCCAAATAAGCTATCTGTGCCCTATATTTTTATCTGACCAAAACTCTTTACTGAGTATCATAAATCCTCACTTCCCACAACATGCTTTTGGCTCTGCATTGAGTTGGAGAAGAGCTAGAAACTCATTGCTGATGGGCCTGCAAGCAGCTCCTTCTTCAAGGTCTTCCTCAGGGTACAACTTGTCATTACCAAGTTCTTACTCCTCACTGTAGACATTCAGCGTGTGTGTATTTGTTTTTTTCCATGTTGTATATTCTGTAATAATGTATTAATGGGGTCCTGGTCTACATATCATATTTTTTAATGTTATTGTTTTAAATAGTTTAACTATAGGAAAACATTTATGTTTTAAGAAAAACTTTAAAATTGAGTTCTAATTAAGATTTTTACCTATAATTTTATTTTAGAACAAATAAGAAAGAGATTTTTAATAGACTTTCTATTTAAGATGAAGATTTCTTTTATGTTAACATTGTTCTTGAGATATTTGAGAACTTTTCAGAATTAACATTTTGTGTTAAATAAAAGTATGTTTTTTCTTTTAAAAAGAGCAAATTTAGAGAGACTATATTATGCTTTCTTCCTATTAATATTTTGTTTCTAATTGAAATCGGTGGCTCTTGAAGTTCTCTAATCTTAATTCTTTTATTTTTATCATAACAGTTATTTTTACATTTGAGTTTTTTGAGTACAAAATGCAAGTATATACAAGATGTCTTTATACAATGTAGTTGCTTTGACTTTGTCTCGTGAGGATGGGCAAACAGTATATTTGCAACAGAAAGGCACTAAACTGGGCGAACTTCACACCATTCTCGCAGTAACTGTCACCTACGTCACAAGTTGGCATTTGGAAAATGTTCTGCAAAATAGAATAAAATGCCTCAGAGCTGAACATGGTGAATATGGGAAGCTGAAGGTTTTTGCCCCCAATAAAGTATTTTAAAATTGGGTTTTGTGAAAAAGTTAACGCTTTTTCAATGGCTATAAATTTAACTTAAATTTTTAAAGAAAATCTTCCAACTTCATAAGCACCGTGTATATATTTGTATATAAAAGTGCACGTTCTTTGACTATGTTAAAAAGATGGGCAAAGGAAAGTGGAAGTGGAGGGTAGTGTTACTCTGTTACGTCCACTGTGGAAAGACATGCCCTGCTGTATATAAAACTGTCGTGGTCTCTGCTGCATGTGAAAAAGATTCTGAACGATTTAAACGTCGTCAGTGTTTGCCATCCACGGTGATCCAGTTTTATGAATACTGCGCCTTCTCATTGTGTCACTTTGAAATCACCCAGCAGCATGTTGCCCGATGATATTCCATGCATGCCCTGTTCTATTCCACACAATAACACAATGAGGGAGACGGCTGGCTATGGGACGGGAGACAGGTGTCCTTCCAGCACTGGCCTCATTTTTCATCTCTTCTGGTGATGGTACACAGTAGGAAGTTAGCTATTTGATTGCTAACCCACATCACTTTTCTATTTCCTTTACTTGACTGCTGACAAGTTTAACAAAGTGTATGGCTCTTCTCCTTCCTGCTTGGGTAAGAATAAAGGTGGTTAAAATTGCTTCATATAATCCCTCCCATGGCATGTTTGTGCTCTGTTTTTTCCAATGCATTATTTTAATTAAAAAATAATTTTTTACCCTTTACTAACATATATAATCCCAAAAGATTTGTGGTGTTTTGGCAGTCGTCAGAACGTAACCTTTAAGCACCCTTTTGGACTGATGCTCAATTTTTTTTGAAGTAGCATCTCTAAAGTATTTTCTAAAACTGAAAAGGTCTCTGCTTTGGCTTAGCGTTTGCTTCTACATCATTGTCAGGCGCTTTGCTGTGAATTCTGTAAGAGCTGCAGCCTGTGCGTCTGTGGCTCAGTACAGCCCCAGACAGGCTTCGCTGTGTTTGGTCTGTGCGTGGCCAGTCTCCTTTGCCTTGTGTCCTGGCCTCACTAACGCTCCCTGTCTCTCTGCAGTGTAACAAGTCTAACTTTTGCTTCTATCCCATTTCACTCATGTTGCAGGAACCAGGAAGGGTTGGGACCCATAGTTCATGATCGAAAATCTCAGACATTGCCTGTTTCCCATAACAGAACAGGAATGATGCATGCCAGATTGCAGCAGCTGGGCAGCCTGGATAACTCTCTCACTTTTAACCACAGTAAGTCCCATGACATACCATCGTAACAGCCAGCCATCTCATGTGACATCTCAGAGGGGAGAGCCCCAGGCCACGCCACACCACATTACCAACTTAACTTTTCTTCCAGCTCAAAACGAGTAGGACGAAGACCTCCTGGCGCAGTTCCCTTCTTTGGAGGAGAATGACATAATGTGGAACGTGGTCAACTACGGCCCAGACCTCAAAGTGCTAGGCCTTTTGCCCCAGCCTCTCCACTCGGTATTTTTAAAACAAAATTTGGCACGTTTCATAGCCAGACATCCTTTAATATTTGGATTCATTGCCTATGGCCAACTGATCATTGATTTTCCCCCTGCAACTCTTGAGAACATCTGGGACAAACTCCTTTCGCCTCGATCTCATGCATGTAATTGATCAGGCATCCAC
>NW_006434373.1:11285856-11287755 GCF_000325575.1 Pteropus alecto
TTCCTGCTCTAAATGTATGTTAATCCTTAAACTGCTGTGAAAACATTAAGCCCGTGAATCAATTTGCAAGGGTGTGGAAAACCCAATAACAAAGTGACTTTTTCTGTGTTTTCAGTGTGAGAAAGATATCAAGTGTGCTTGGGATTTCTGTAGACAATGGTAAGATTTGGTCAGGGTGAAGTCTGCTTGCGAGGCTGCTTCACTTGCAAACCGAGACCTTCTGTTCATCTTGCCTTCCTAACTCTGGGGCTTTCTAACTTCACGGTAGAGATTCTGCCAAAATGTGGGTGCACATTTTTAATTGACTTTTTTTGGTCACCAGAGGGGATGTGGCATCATGTGCTGTTCCTAAATATTTAAGCGTTTCATCTTCTTAAGGGTTTCTTAAAGCAGAAAACCTAAAAGATATCAACCAGGCAGCACTTTGAAAACTAATGCAATCATTTATGATAATACCTTTTCTGTTAGTGGTGTGTTCTCTAATTGTTTCATCTTTTCTCTAAGCATGACATAGTAGTTATCATTCTTCCTAGACAATTAGTTGTCCTTATTTTAAGTAATGTCTTCAATGCATAGTTATTAATATTTTCTCATCATTTCTAATCATGAGAACTCCATTCACTGTTATTTCCATGCCTCTTTCTTAATGCACGCTAAGAGTAAAGACAATATTCCCATTGCCTTAAATTGATAATATAGTTGACCCTTGAAGAACATGAGCGTTAGGGGTGCCAAATACCTCACAGTCCAAAATCCACGTATAACTTTTGACTCTCCCAAAACTTAACTACTAATAGCCTACTATCGATGGGAAGCCTTACCGATAACATAAACAGTCAGTTAACGCATATTTTGTGTGTTGTGTGTATTATATACATACTGTATTGTTACAATAAGTTAGCTAGAGAAAAAATGTTATTGACAAAATTATAAGGAAGAGAAAATACATTTACAGTATTTATTGGGGAAAAAAACCTTACATGTAAGTGAACCCATGTAATTCAAACCCAGTGGTAGTTAAGGGTCAACTGTAATTCAAAGTAAGGAGGCTTTCCACTCTTCCACCCCAACAGTGTTAAATGTAATGGGTACAGTCTCCCTTTAAAAAGTTCTAGGCTTAATTTAAATCAGTATTATGTCAGTCTGCCACACACTGAATCGTTCTGAATTCTGTGCTTAGCTGTAGAGTGTACATCAGTGACACACCTGAGGCTACAGTACTTGATTTTTCAACGTCTTGTCTATTGGGGCATTTCCTAGCTCTGCAGACAAGGGATTGAAACAAACAAGGAGTTTTTGTTATTTTTAGTTTTCATTTCTTAGTTAGCAAACAGAAATTAAATTCCCACTATTTTGCAGGACCTGCTGTGCTGCTTTAGCCCAGATAATTTATAACACAGGAACTACCTCACTATCAGTTGAAGTAAATGCTTAAACTTTAAAGCATTTAAAAAAAAATCATAAGCAGACCAAGGCCTCAGCTCCAAAAATAATCATTTAGAAAACACAGAAGACAGAAGAAAAATAAAATCAACGATCAGATGAATAACCTTAATCCACTAAGATATGCAGCAGCTCCTCCCACTGCAAATGGATTTTGCTATGGTGGCTTGAACTGGAGGAGGGAGACAGCTGGCTATGTTCTGCTGCCAAAAACCATGTTGTTAACATGGTTGATTTCCATTCTCTCTTCCTGCTACCCACAGAGAACCCCATCCTTGCCTCTCTCCTTATTCCTGGAGTTTTTGCTTTAGTCAGTTTTCAGTGACACTGTCTTCAATCAGTTTCTCCTTCTGCCCTCCCAATAAATAGTGCATAGCTGATTCTTTTAGCCTTCTCCTGTGTTCCTACAATTTTACTCAATCCGGTTTGGTTCCGATGTCTCATAGTCCATACGTC
>NW_006434373.1:11288660-11335469 GCF_000325575.1 Pteropus alecto
TTCATTTATATCTAATTCTGATTATATATTTGGGTGGCTTCAGTTCTTCCCTTCGTTAGCTTTTTGAGCTCCAAATCGTCAACTCGGCCAAAAACCACAGAGAAGGGAGTATAGACTGTATGTATACATGTGTATGTGTGTGAGCATGTATATGTACACACGTGATTTTTTACATCTGTACCAAGGCATTTTATGGGAAATTTGTAGCCATATATCTCTAAAAAAAAATTCCTGCTTAACAATGAATACAGGACCTTCTGTTGGGCCAACCAATATGACGTAGATCCAATATGTGAAAAATTTGCTGGGATGCCAGAGTCTAAAATAGATTTATTTTAGCAAAGAATAAAAATAAGACATGTTCCTGATACAGCTACGTTTTCATTTGCTCTTTTTCTGAGTGGGAAAGGCTTTGTCAGACCGCAGTTTGACCAGCAGGGAGCAGCAGAGGACTCTGAGAAACTAATCCAGTGAGGGCCAAGCTGTACCATCTCCATCTAATAGAAGATGAGAAAAAGACATCACATGCACTATACATGTCACTGTAACAGGGACTTATTTTTATGCTCAGATTTTAATATGAAATAATGAAAATGACAAATCCCTCTATGGCCACTAGTTTTAACTATTTCAAAAACTCACAAAGCATAGAGGTTTGTCGTTTGGATCATTGTCCAGGTATATGAAAAGTAAATGTTTACAACATTAAGATATATACCTACTTCCTTAAAGTGCACTCATTGCGTATCAATAGCAGAGATCTGACGCAAATGACAAATTGAAACTGATAGCTGCATACGGAAAACCAGGTAGGAAGGAAGAACTAAGTGAAACATGTTTGCAAAGGATCCATTAGGGATGTTGTCTGGGTCACTTAAGCATCATATGAGGAATTCTAAGAGATGGCTTGTAAGATCCCATCTAACTCCAAAATTCTTTGATATCTATGAATTCCAAGTAAGAAAATAAATATAATTAAATTCCTTTACTCTGCATAATAGTGAATTAATTTGAAAAATGCAGAGAAGGTGTATACTCTCTGAAGTAAAATTAATAATTTTCAAAAGTTTTTTAAGCATGGATAATATAGCTTTAAAAATAGGTGAAATGGGCTTGGATGCTTTAAATGTCTATATCAGGATAGTAAATAAAATGCTGTAAAGCCTCATTTCCTTGATTCTGAGACATGTCTCCTTGATTTAGAGATACAGTTTTGCACGTTTGCCAGGATTTCTAGAATCAGGTGAATGCTGTGGAGACTCTTCATTGTGTGGGCCATCTCTTCTCCAGTGATCACCTGGACACTTTTAACCAATAAGTTATCTAGAAAGAGAAAAGGGGCAATTCCATGCAGAGGAAGAAATTGAGATAATCAGTAAAGCAAATCGTGGGTTAGAATTTAACCCAGACTCTAAAACCTCTTCTGAGGTAAATGGCAGCCCTCAATAAAGGGTCTTTTTGACTTGTGTGATAATTTTGGTTGGTCTAATAAAAGGTATATTTTTTTGCCCCTTGCCTCGGTTTGTGATCACTGTAACAATACTCATCAGTCAGTTTGTTTTGCTCTTTCATTGTCCCTATCTTACCAAATAAACCTCACTTAATAAGGAATTGCCTTGGCTCACAAAGGTGATTCAGTGAATATTAGTGTACACACGAAAGGCCATCTTTCTTTTCTCTGAGAGAGTCCTATCCAAAAAAGCAGAAATAAAAAGAAACAGAACTAGCATGGTGCCAGATGTGTTACATAGCCTCGCTAAGGACACATCGACTCTGTCGCAGTGTGACAATAACACAGTCCACAAACACAATTTCAGAACCACCTTTTTAAAAGCAAAGCAAAATTGAATGACAGCACATAATAGTGTTTTTATCATATTTTAAAAAGCAACTCGGTAGCTTTAAAAAGCTTTTTTGTGGTCTTTTAAAAGTTATTTCATAACTGACATTTATTAAAGTCAGAATAACATCATGCTAGTTACTTCATTTTATCCTAATAATAGGTAGTATGATACAGTGACTTAGATAAGGAGTTTGGAGTGTAGTTCCTATTGTTTTCCCACTTCTAGCCTCAAGAAAAAGCCCTAGGTTTTCTGCACTTCATTTTCCTGATCTATATACACAATGTCCTCCTCTCTGGAGTGTTAAGAAAATTACCTATACAGGAAGTGTTAATTTGTTTTGCTCCTTGGAGAAAGACATTATATGATGTTTTATTATATTGCCATCTTTCTTTGTAATCTAGATCAATACTGTAACATCTTTGCATCACTACACATATTTCTGCTAATACATACCATTTCATAATTTAATATCTCAAATTGTATGTCAACCTACATTTATATTAGTACTAAATTATTTTACAGCCACGTACAGAAGATATCAGTTTATATTTAAATTATGATTTTTCAAGTTCTTTCCTTTTCTTAAACATTTCTTTCAGACATTGGCTTTTGTGCTTTTTATTAAAGCAAGTAGAATAATATTAGCAGTACGGTCAACTCTTGATTATCTTTCATGATTCTAGCTGATAATATACATCTTTATACTTTATACTTTACACTTATATAGCATTTGCTATGTGCCAGGCACTGTTTTACGAGCTTTACAAATGTTAATGAATTTAATACTCATCAAAACCCTTTGAAGTAGATACTGTTACTACCCCCATTCTACAGATGAAGAAACTGAGGTATAAAGAGATCAAATAACTTGCCCAAGATCACACAGCTAATATGTGGCCAAACTGGATTCAGCGACCAGCACCCTGACTTCGGCTCATTTTCTTAACCCTTGTGCTGTGCTGCTGCCTCTGTCTGTGTAGGAAGCTTCGGAAATCTCAGCCTCCCTCACTGAGTAGTCCTAATGGCTCAATCAGTGGCTCGACTCATTGACTCCCATCCAGATGCCTTCCTGGTTCTCCTGTTTGCTGTGTGACTGAAGACAAGTTGTTTAGCCTTTCTCTACCTCCATTTGCTTATCTGCAAAAAAGGGTTTAATAATGTACATACTTCATAGGGCTGTTGAGGGATTAAATGAGGTCATACGTGTAAACTTCATGAATTATGGCTGGTACATAGCAAGTACGCAATCAATTACTTCCCTTCTAGAGTCGAAAAAGAGTTATAATTAAATGGGACCATTATTAATTACCACCCCACCCAAAAATGTAAGCCTTCTATAAATAATCAAAAGTTGACTGTGACTCTACTGTCCCACCATCCTCTCTGTCTGCAGCCACCCAGCAGTAACCTTGTGTTGTAATTCATGCAGGTTATGGCTACTCAGACGCAGATGTTCTTCACCAGTCGTTACTTGAAGCCAACATTGCCACTGAGGTGTGCCTTACAGCTCTGGACACTCTCTCTCTGTTTACGCTGGCATTTAAGGTTCGTATTAAACAACTGGTGATAGAGCTTTACCCTTTCAATTCTTCCTACTTATTTAGCTGAACCAGCAAGAACTTCTTGTGTTGTATTATTACTCCAGCAACTGTTTTGCCCCTGTAAGGAAACCATTAATCTTTAAACTTCCTTAATGAAACTACTGCAGTTAATGACTGAATTTTCTGAAACATTATAAAACTTAACTGGTCAGCATGTGCCACATGTGTGCAAATGGTGGAAACAGCCTCTGGAAATGGTTAACTCTTGGCTAGAAGAAAGCATTTACTTGGGGAACAAGCCTCTGCTTTGCCCTTGAGGACGATAAATATGGCAACCTCATCAGGCATTTCTGCCTCTGCTGTCTTTAAACGTGTTCAAATGTGGTAGCAATTGAAATGATATATTTATCCTTAAGTTCGGAACAGTAGTTGTGACACTGTCTTCTATTCTCTGCCTGAGCCCCAGCTTGTAAACGAGCAGGAAACCTTGGAGCTGCAAGACAGGCTTGGACCTGGCATGATGATTGGGGGTAACGGCACCTGTGGCACAGTGTGGTCTGGGAGCACCATGAGAATAGTGACAGCTTCCTTATTAAGCCACCTCCAGTTCTTGCCTGGACCCCTTTAAATGGCTTCCTTCATATTACAGAAGAGTATTGGTCAAGGGTTCCTGGATCTCCGATGTTTGCCACCAAATTGGTTCTGACTCTTGAGAGAAAGAAGCAACATCTGATAAACTGATTGTAACCTTTATTAGCTGAATATCTTTGGGAAGATTACTTCATGTCTCCAGACCTAAAATTTCTCATTAGTAAGACTGGGAGAATAGGATCTGCCTCACAGGACTGCTGTGGGTTTAAAGTGGATGGCTCTACCACTTTGCTGACATGGACCAGCTCTGATACACTTGGGGGACAGCTGTGTGTACCGAGTACCATGGGCTTAAGTACCAGTTTCACCATTAGCCAGACTGTAAACCTTGGATAGGTCTACTTGGCAGCTCTAAGCCCTGATTTTCTTACCAACAACGTGGCGATTGTGCCTACTTTGTAATGGGTTGATATGAAGTATCCAAAAATATCTCCCTTGTGTCTGGCACATAGTTGTAACTGTTGACTTGAGTTGAGCAATAAGTACCTTCTCCTGTGTTCACACCTTTCTGGTCCTATGATAAAGGGTCTGATTCCTAAGAACCACAGGAAAGGTAGAGCTTTAGAGCTGACATGACCTCTGTCAAAGTTTATATGGCTGTGTGCAAAAATTTTTAATGTTTAAAGCTCAGCACCACCACCACCACCATCCCCCATTTAAAAGTGGGAAAATAGGCAGATGCGACAGCATCAGTGGATGTCATGCCAAGCCATAGTTGCCTGGCATAGAGTCACAGGTCCATGAGAGTCACTGGCACAGCAGTCACTGGGATCTGCCTTTGTAAATACTTACTCAACTGAGACATCAATTGGAGCATATCAGAAAATTTAGTTATTACGTTGAGTTAGCTGACAATTATTTGTGGAAAAATTATCTTTCATAGTTACGGCCCTATGGTTACTGAGTCTCTTAATTGATCACATCTAAGAAGTTGCCAAAGGCAATCAAGAACTCACGTTCTTAGTGAGAGAAAAATGAAAAGATGTAAGCCCAGAATTCTTGTTGTTATTATTATATTAACTTAATTTCCTGAACGAAGTTTCCCCGTCCTCAGTAAAAATATATAGAGATAAAAAGATGGAAATGAAATACGCTCTATGGTTAACCCGTGGTTATTTCTAAGTGCAAAAGTGAAGAGTGATTTTTGTTTTGCTTTCATTTCCCCCTGTGGGCCTTTCTGAATGTTCAAAGCATTTTTATGTTCAGTGTCTGTGATTTTCTCATTAATGAGAAAGAGACAGAGATACACAAAGACAGACAGACAGAGAGAAGAAAATTGATTGGAAAATGAAGGAAGGCAGCTGGTAAAATAGAGTGTGTTCAGGATGAAAGGTCCTTTATCCTTTAAATGAGGGCTTCTTTTATCTTAGTATAAATGAGCTTTAATTCCATTCCTACAAGAAGGTTTTGGAATCAGAACCCAAGAAGACTAAAACCTTGACAGAGAGTGAAAAAAGTAAAATTCAGCTCCAGTGTTAGGAACTTGGGGAGAGACCAATTCAGACAGCAGGACGGGGGGTCTTGGCAAGATTTATATGAACCGTCCCTCCTAGATAGCCCCAGTGAAGAGTGCTGAGAAAATAAAGCTCACGTCCAGATTCATCCAAACCTTAATCCAGCCATAATTAGGAAGGACTGTGGTTTCTGGGAAAAGTGGTGTTCACAGACAACAAACCATATGAGCAGTTCCCAAAATGCTGGAAACAGCCCTTTTTTTTTGGTTGGTGAACAGCTGCTCATGGTTAAGAATTTTACATTCAGTTAATTAAGTCATGTTTTCTACTTATTAATTTGCTGCTTTTTCCCATGATGGAATTCAATACTGCACCTCAGTATATCATGATATAAAGAGCACTGTGAATTCCAGGTGTCCTACCAGCTGTGAATTAATCTGTGAATCACTGGACTCAAAAAAACAAAACTTATCCCTTGGGTAAAAATTTTTCTCCAACAATAAGATGATGTAACTCTTAAAACTATAACTCCAGCCATAATTTACTATGTAACAGAATTATCTGAACATCAGTTATCTCAGTTTATTTGACTATATTGTAAGACCAGTTTGAGATACTGGCCTCTTCACGTTTTTTTGATAGTCATTTTTGTCTACTTGTACAAAATGCATATGCATGCCCTCTCCCAAGCACACACCTTTTTTCAGACAGGCTTGACTGTATTGGAAGATGCAGCTCTTTAGTGTCACTCACGTGTAGACACAATGGCTACATGCAGGCCTCTAGCTAGGTGACACCTCTATCCACTATGTATGATTAGGAGTCAATGAGAGCTTTAGCCATCCAAGTTTACAAGGTGTTTAATTAGTACGAATTTTCTGTTGGTATAAAGAAATCTTGAAGAAGGATGGGAAGTAATTAATTGTCACCCATTGTTTTATCAAGTAACATCTGTGGCATGTTAAAATCCTACTAGCTACCACTTATTGAGCTGGATCACAATGCGAGTTAGATGTTTTCTATACTTGACCTCAAGTCTTCACAGTAGCTGTGCAAGGTTCATTATAGGATCATTTGTTTTACAGATGAGAATGGTGAGATTCAGTTTACCTGCACAAATCCATGCACATGATAAATGATGCCTGAGCAAAGCCTATATGTTTTCTACCTTACCAAACTGATTATTCATAGCTTAATAGAGTGCCTGAGAAGCCTAGTGGGTAGAGACAAAGCCTAATTTTTAGAATACCTGTTTCATATACCTCACATCAGTATTTTTTACCAGCTCATTAATTAGCTGACACCTGTAATAGCACTTCTTTGTTGGACTTAAGATGTCACAAACATTACCTCTGTATCACTTGCTGGTGTGCAATAAAAAGTAAACTGTGCAAAGTACTAAATTTATCGATAGGCTATTTGTACTACAAGAGGATTCATGGCAGTGAATTGTAAGTTAGTACCTAGAAAACTTAACCTTTGAGCCTGAAAATTGTCTGAAACCTATTAGAGATATCTGCTGTGTCTCACTAACCACACTGTCCTTGTGTGTTTCAAAGAACCAGCTCCTGGCTGACCATGGACATAATCCTCTCATGAAAAAAGTTTTTGATGTCTACCTGTGTTTTCTTCAAAAAAATCAGTCTGAAACAGCTTTAAAAAATGTCTTCACTGCCTTACGGTCATTAATTTATAAGGTAAGTTGTTTCATCAGGGAAGGTCGTAATTGATTGTGATACATTTACCTCTTTCCTCCTGGAGTTGAAGGGAGCACTAACTTTCATGTGGTCATTTGCTTTCTCGTGCTCGATCTAGTTCCCCTCGACATTCTACGAAGGGAGAGCTGACATGTGTGCTGCTCTGTGCTATGAGATTCTCAAGTGCTGTAACTCCAAGCTGAGCTCCATCAGAACCGAGGCCTCCCAGCTCCTCTACTTCCTAATGAGGAATAACTTCGACTACACTGGAAAGAAGTCCTTTGTCCGGACACATTTGCAAGTGCGTGTAGTTTAGCTTTCCAATACAAGTGTACTCTGTGAAATTCAGTTTCATCGGGAAAACTTTGAGTGTCACATTTATGAATTTACCTCTGCATAAGTACTGCAACATCTGGCCTTGAGTCGGCGTATTCGAAAGCACAGTGACTGGTTTGGTTTACTTCATCTTTTACCTTGTAAACTTTAGGCCTAGGATGTGTTTCTGTTGTAAATTGACATTTACATATTGAATCAATATTGGACTTAAATTCCATTGAGCCGAGATATATTAGAACCTATGTGAGGATGCCTAATAGTAAAATAAACATCTTAGGTAAGACACAGCTGCTGACACACCTGTCATCTCTCCAGAGTTAAAATGTCCCAAATTCTCTGCTCTGGAAACCATGCAAGATACTGAAAAGTTTTATATAAGTTTGTAGATTCTCTTTTCCTGCAAACACAGGTAGGAGTGCCCTCTCCATCTGTGTATTTATTCCTTTTTTAAAATGAATATTTATTACTCGCAAACCACATGCTAGGATCTATGGATCCAATCATGAACATGTCTGCCTCTCATGGAGTGTACATTATCCTGGAGGACAGGCAGCCCCTGAAGCTCGTGTGATGCGGTGAGCCCAGTGCTGTAACAGAGGAACTTGAGTGCGCCAAGGAGGAGCTTCTGGCTGGGGGCCAAGGAAGCCTCCCTCTCGGAGGATGTGAAGAATGAAGAGGGCTTAGCAACCCGTGAGGAAGGATTCTGCTAGGGAACCGCAGAGGTCCTTATAGTGGAGTTGAGGATGATACGGGTGAGACCAAGTTGAAGGGAGGCATCATTGCCTATTTGGAGGGATTGTCTGCACTCCAGTGCTGAGAATGGAGTGGGAGAATTAAGACCTTAGCTAAGGTGACCTGGAGGAAACCATGGTCAAATCCTGAACCAGACATAGGGACGTTAGCGAGAAGAGGAGGTTGAGTCGACAGCACTTCATAACTGGTTGTCCTTGAGTGCGGGGAAGGAAAAGAAGGGAATAAGGATGGCATCCACATTTTAGTTTGAGTAACTGGGTAAAGGAAGTGCTATTCATGGACCTCCCAAAAAGGCAAATCTCCCATTGCATAATTAATGTGTATATGTTTTAACAAAACTGCAAAGGACAGTCCACTTATTGAATATATAGTACATATAAGTTCGAAACAAAAACCAAGGAGGTAAATAATAAGTTTTCCCTTTTTATTAGAGAAAGTAATAAGTAAATAACTATCCAAGTGATATAGGCTTATCTGATTCTCATTCCTCTACATTCTCCTGATTAACATTTTACTGTGCAAACAAAATACGTAAGGGTAATATAATCACCTTCTGGAATGATTCTTGGAAGGGCAGAGAGATGACTCAGACATTGTTTCCTTCATTAGTGTGATCCCTGCTCAGAACTTCCCCTTTGCCCTGTCCTCATGCACATCCTAACTGGAGATAGGAGCTGTGCCTGGGACATCATTTGCAGGTGAATTGATTTGCTCACATTTGTGTCCCTAAGGTCATTATTTCCGTCAGCCAGCTGATAGCAGATGTTGTCGGGATCGGGGGAACCAGATTCCAGCAGTCCTTGTCTATCATTAACAACTGTGCCAATAGCGACAGGCTCATCAAGGTAGGTGGCCTAGTCCCATTGTTTTTTCACCACCAAGACTCCGCCTCATCATCTAATATGTATGTGGACAGGCACAACGCAGCTGAAGGCCATGTGTTCTGCTTCCACCCCTGTCTTAGCACACCACCTTCTCCTCGGATGTGAAGGACTTGACCAAAAGGATACGCACGGTTCTGATGGCCACTGCCCAGATGAAGGAGCACGAGAATGACCCGGAGATGCTGGTGGACCTCCAGTACAGTCTGGCCAAGTCCTACGCCAGCACTCCAGAGCTCAGGAAGACGTGGCTGGACAGCATGGCCAGGATCCACGTGAAAAACGGGGATCTCTCTGAGGTAGCCTTGCAAGCCTCTCTTTCCAAGTTTTTGAGAAAACTAATTATATCTCATTCACTAGAAGAATCCAATTTTGAGAAAAATCGTCCAGTAATTAAAAGAAGCCAATTAAAAATATGTGATATTTTTAACAGTTTTCGGCTCAAGGTTACTTCATAGTCATTTAAGCACTTTAATAATTTACCACATCGCAAAGATATTTCTGTCACAAAAGCGCTCTTAGAAAACGTCCATGTTCAAAAAAAAGAAAACATCCATGTTCATACAGTTGCCTGCCAATTCAAGTACACTCAATTTCTGCATCAAAACTCTCTAGTTCTAAAATTCAGCTATTTTGTGATAAAATAAAATTTTCCTGTTATTAAAGTAATGACCAGGCATCTCTTTTCCCTTTTGAGATTGTCTATTTCCATCTGTGGGTGTGGTAGATATCAGAGGGCTCCCTCGTTTCCTATACGGAGCCGCCATGTGTCAGTAAGCAGACGATGTGGCAGGGAATCGGGTGTGTGGGCTCCAGAGACAGACTGGATCCCAGACCCAACATTTACTAACTCCGTGACATTGAGCCAGTGTTTAACCCCTCTGTGCCTCGATGACATCATCAGTAAAACGGAAGTTGTTAAGGAAAACAATAGTCTATAAGACAGGTTCTGTGTTTCCATGAAAACTCTGTTTAGGGTTTGTGCCTGAGACATTTAGGTATGACCAACGGTATTAGCAAAGAAATATGTTTTTACTTTTAAACTTATGTAATTAAATCAGTAAAGTTAAGTTCTACATCTAAAAAATTTGTGTAACTATTTTTACATATTGATTATTCAAGGAGTCTATTCTATTTGACCATAAATTTGACCATACGTTAGCCATAATAAAAATGAATTATATATTAGTAGTAGTAGTAGTAATTTTTCTTTCATTCTGGTAAGAATCAGGGGCTCAGGCATTAGAACCTTATAGTGGCTTCATTTCTAAGAGCTATCTTTGATTTTTATAAGACCATGAGAACTTGGTAAAAAAAAAAGTCATTTTTTTTTTCATTTAGAATTCTATGTTTGTAAAAGTTACTTCATCATTTTTAAGTCAAGAGAAAACTATATTCGCCCTTGAAATTTGAGCAGGTCTCTGAGAACCTCAGAAGGCACACACCTTTTCTTCAAATGGTTACCTTTTCACTTTATGAGAAATGATCCAGAAATCTTAGATATAGTAAGAAAAGATGTTTTTATCTTTTACATTAAAATTTAATAACTAAATAGAAACGAGCCTTCACAAATTATGCTATTTGTCTCAAGTCCCAATTTATTTCAAAATTCACTTTGTATGAATTCCACTTTTTTCAAAAGGTATAATGTCAGCTATTAGAAACACTAGTTGGTAATTTGAGATCTATTATAAGTGCATACAGTCATTAGATTTTTGTCTGTGAGGTCTTTTGGCATACTTTATAAATGGTGATTCTGAGACATGTATCTTTTATTATAGGCAGCAATGTGCTACGTCCATGTCACAGCCCTGGTGGCAGAATATCTCACACGAAAAGGTGAGAAATGATTCCTGTGTTCTGTGAAATAAGCATAAAACTGTACAAAGCAGCAAAGACCAGACTTTTTGAGAAAGATTTGGAGTTGGGGGATTTGTGTTTGTGTGTGTGTTGTGTGTGTGTGTGTGTGTGTGTGTGTTTGTGTGTGTGTGTGTTGTTTTATTCTCTGGCATGACATTTGCTTGACTGGGTACGCACATCAGAAATGCCAATATCAAAAAGAAAAGTGGACGGCATGTTGTCATATAACCTCTTATAATGGCTCCATCTCACAAACACTAGTTAATGGGCTTTGCATCTGGGTGTCCCTCACAAGCCAATCTTGAGCTGAAAAAGTTTTATTTTTCCTTAAGATAGTTCCCACTGCAACTGCTTACCAATCAAAAGTCAGTTGTAACAGGAGATTGTCAGACAGCATTTTCTGGAAGCAGCCCAGTTGGCTTCATTGTGTGAGGAGGCAGCCTTGCTGGCTGGAAACCTTGCCCCCCAGTGGCAGGAGATGGCAAGGAGTGCATGCCACCTGTTTGCGCGTTCTGTGTTTGTCCCCAGATTAGCAGGCCATGCGTTCATTCACAGGTTCCTTTTGGTCAGACACCAGTTGCTCATTTCCATTTCAAAGTCAGCGCAGCCTCAAATGGTGGTGTTTGTTTCTGGAACACCGAGGTTCTTAGAAAAGCTGGTTGTGTGTGCATGTATACTGGAGCACAGCCGTACCAGATCTGACTGAGGAGTATGTTTACAAAGTGAGAAATGGTAGAAAGTCACAGATGCCAAGACCAGGGGATTTCTTTATTTCTGGTACAGCTGGCTATTTGGAATGAAACTTAAGGGAGTCTAGGCTTGTCAAACATCAGAGCCTGAAAAAGAAAGAAATTCAAGAAGGGCTCCATATTCTCTTGCTACCTGCACGTGTCCTGTTGAGACCTATTGTCAGGTAATACATTTCCTCATGTTTAGAAGCAGACATAGCCCTCCGGCGGGAGCCGACCCTCTTCCCCTACAGCCACAGCACCTGCCAGAGGAGGCGCCAGGGAGGTGAGCCTGAGGGTCGGTCTGGCCCCCGGGGCCCCAGCCGTCCCATCCACATGACACTCAGAGGTGTGGGGATTTTCCTTTTCGACCCTGCATGGATGGCCTTGGCTCTCCTTCCTCTCTTCTTTCTCTGGGCTCTGCGGTTCAATGGCAGTCTGTCCCTGTGGGCAAAGAGCGGCAAGCACTTTGGCCACCACTGTACTTGAGCCAGTGGAGCTGAGTTGTGTATCTTCGTGTACTCTGTAGCCTAAAAGTGGGTGATTGGCTTCCGTAATTTTGCTTTTTGTCCACTAATATATCCTCAAGCTCCTAGATTAATGCTTTTCGTAAGGGAATCATTTGTCTCCATAAAACAAAAACAAGGCTAAACTAAGACAATGGCAGAGACACTAGACAACCCATGAATGGCTTGAAACCTTGACTAGTATGCAGCAGGAGAAGCTCTGACTTTAGGACCTACTTCTATAAAACTTGATTTCAAAATGCTCTGTGTTCTTTTTCCCAAATTATGGGAGGTCTCAAATGACTTCTGTTTTATTGTGAACAGCCTCCCAAAAGAGAGTAATAAGACATTTCAGGTCCTTCTTCACTTGATTATCTTTGCCCAGCTTACATTGTCCAACTGACATGAAACTTTTCCCAGTGACTCTAAGACAAGTAGAGGCTCCAAAGGGGCCATGGTTGCTGTTACCGTATCCCAGGTATTTATTCCACCTCCATTCCCCCTTAGAGAAATGAGTGCCTAGGACCCTGAATAGTTATGCTCTCTGTGATCCTGCTCTCCAGTTGTGGAGAGGAAAGAAGGCCTCTCCTTATCCCAGACAGTCGATGTGGAACCAGCTAAGTCAGCCTCTCGGCTGAAGTCTGTGGCTGTTGAGTTCTATCTTGTAGACTGCTTCATGAAGGAGAAGGACAAGATCTAATCTGAGTTCTGGCTTACCTCCAGCCAGAATGGGTGAGATGACAGCTTGAAGGAAACAGAGTTATTTTTGAGTCATATATATTTCCTTAATTGGCTTTGGCTTCTTTATTTTTCTTGGTATCTGAGTACAAATCAAATTATTGTTTATTTGTTGTTATTTTATAATTAATTTGATTCGATACCTATTTCAGTTCACTTACAGTTTATTTAAAGATTGTATACATTTTAATAAAGGTGGTTGAAAAATAAAAAGGGATGAGAAAAAGAAACAAATTGAGGGCATTGAAGGTTAAATATTTGGAAGTGATTGAAGAAAACCACACAGTGGCCCCCAGATCTCACATGGGAATGCTGGCCTGAGACATAGGAGATTTCAAAATCGGTTATTTCATTCAACATAAAAACATACAGGGCAGGAAGAACCCTTGGGATTCATCCACTTCCAGCTTAGTAACTAGCTCTCCCTTGCTGTCTCGATTCTAGGTATGTTTAGACAAGGATGCACAGCCTTCAGGGTGATTACCCCAAACATAGATGAGGAAGCCTCCATGATGGAGGACGTCGGGATGCAGGATGTCCATTTCAACGAGGTGAGTGTTGCAGCTTGCGTGAGTTTTCAGTGATTTGAATATCTCTGCAGCTGCTATTTACACACTTCGCTCTAACTAAAATAATTCTCCAGGCAACTGAAACAGAGCAGCAAAAACGTCTTGCATTCTTCCTTTCTAGGAATCCCTCCTTTACTCTGGAAAGAGAGTTAGAAGAGCTGATTAGTAGCGAAGTGAGCCTGAGAGCTCAAACACTTATGGTAAAAGGTCTGATATTTTGGCCATAAAGTTTCTCATTCTTTCCAGCAATTAATTTTTCCAGTTCATGGTTTTTATTGCCGTTTTAATCTGACTTTTAAATCAGTGTCTCCAACACCAGATGTCTCCCCAGGGCCCCCAGACACTCAAAGCCATGAGGGGCCAGACTGGCTTGGGGGAGGGGCAGCCCGCTCAAGCCGGTTACCGGGTGCCTCCACTCATGTGCGGTAGCCCAGGTTTCGCCCACAAGACACCTGTCCCACCCCCAGAAGAGACCCAAAAGTTTGACATTAGATCATTGTGGCAATTCCTGCAAGATTCTTGATGAATAAGATCAACTTGCAGCCACTTATCTATAACTAGAGAGTTTTGAAATAAAGCTAGAAATTTGAACAAATGCCAGTTTTCTGCTTGCATTCCCTGAATTTCCTCTTCCATGAAGATGAAACTCTGCCAAGAGAGTTTTTCATGTGTGCCTGCCTCCCCTCAACCTAGAGCAGAATGGAACAGTCAAGGGAAAGCTTTTTAATCTTGCCCATCTTTTAAGGAAAAATAAAATTGTCTGTTTTTTATTGAAAGAAAGAACAGAGAAAGGAATAAATATCTTCTGCTTCTATTATCCTTGTTTTTATGACATGGAGCCCTACAGTTAATATTATGGCTTTTCATCATGTTCTTGCCAGTAGGTAGGGCCTATGAACAAACATCCTCTGTGACATAAACTAGCTCATGAGTCAGCAGTTCTCAAAGTGTGGTCCTGGGACCCCTGGGGTCCCCAAGGCCCTTTCAGGAAGTCTCTGAGATCTTTTGCCAACTTAAAGAGGGTGTGAGGCTGGATTTTCTTTGTATACATTATCCAAACAACACACAGGATGAATTGAATGGAGAAGCAAAGATGAAAATCCAGGTTTCTCCTATGAAGTCAGGTATTAAAGAGAGTTGCAAAACCATAAAACAATGCCACTCTTCTCCCTAAATGTGTTTTTGGGAAATGTTATTTTTATTAAAAATGTTATTTTTCTTAACGTGCAATGGGTTTATTATTATTTAAATTAATGAATAAATGATTTTACTTTCTTTTCTGCTTTCATTTCTAACATAAATATTGAGTGATAACACCCACATACATAAAAGTTCTTAGTAATTTTTAAGGAATTCTCAATAATTTTTTGATATATAAAAGGGTCTTAAGCCCTAAAAGTTTAAGAACCACTATCATAACTTGTCTAGTCTCAAATGACCACTAAATTAAAAACTGAACATAAGAAAGGAAGATAACATATATTGAATGTATTTCGTATTTAAATGTTAAAATAATTTTAACCACAGTAGATAAAGTTTTTGAAGTATCCTGAAAAATAAAAAAGCAAGTTGGTTATTACATGGCATTAACAGTTCAGCTGTCTCTCCACCTTGAAATGCCTGGACAGATGGTACTTTTTTCATTTTTTACTCTAGAGTGTGACATCTGTCATTGAGGTAACGGGGCCATGTGTTCTTGGCTTTGAACGTTCTCAGTTCAGGGCGAGTTTTAACTGGGTTTTTCCCGGGGAAGAGGCTCAAATGGGTTGTCTCTGTGCCAAAGCCACCCTTATCCCTCATGCCAGGTCAGACATCCGTGGTGTATCGTTCTGTTTGATTTCATGAAGGAAAACAATAATGTCAGGAATAATTACAGATTTGAAAATAAACAGTTCTCAGGAACTGGTCCTGCAGGGATGATAAACTGAAGCTCAAGTTTGCTCATCTGATTAAGTCACAGACTGGAATAATCACTACAGCCCAGGGAATTAACCTATGAAATCAAGTGTAGACTCGATTGTGGAAGTTTGTGACTGGTACCCATGTGATAGGGATAACTTTATCAGTGATTTTCAGAATATGGATTTTCCACCCTGTCCTTAAAGCATAAAGTGGTCAATCTTTAACAAAGTCCACAGTACACAATGATCTATACTGATTAGGATGAGACACACTGGGGTTATAAAGTCCTGAGCAAGCCCTGCACATCAGGATTGAAACTAGCTGGGAATGGAAAGAATCACATGTGTTTCTAAAAGCCAGGGAAACATATTGTCACTTGCATTTTTGCTCAGCCATCAGGATGTTTTAAGAAAAAGAGAAAGTTGAAAATCTCTGTCAGAAAGGCAATAGGTGTATAACACATAGCTTAATAAAAATCATTATCCTTTTAATCTGTATTATTAGATATATGTAAATGCCTTTAATGCTCTCCTAACATGATTTTAGAGGAGCTATCTAAAAATATACAGTTCTCCTCTCAGTAGGTCTCAGATGAGTTTTTATTGGTCACAGTTCATCTTTCCTGACTCTGACCTCAAGAACAGACTCCCTCCCAGCTACTTTGATTAGATAAAGAAAAACATCCCGTTTTTGCTTGTAATTTTATTTCACGAGTTGGATTCTATGCAGACTGAAGAATTCTGAGTCCCATATGGTGTCGAAGTTCTACACAGCCATTATAGGTTTGAGATCTTTCCCTCATTATCCTAGACAGTCAGGGTCTTGGAAGAAAATAAGTGGCACATGGGGGAAATTGAAGAAGTCTAATAAAGGGACTATTTTTGTAAAGTTTGGACAGGGTTTAGAAAAACCAGCAAGGAATATTGCAGTATCCTTGAGGTTAGCAGCAGCTGGGTTACCACCCCTCAACCTGTGGACTAAGCAGGGGAGAGAGAAAAGCTACACGGAGGGGCTGCCAGAGAGAACCTGTGGATTTTATTTAGGGGAGGGCTCAATCCCAGCACCCTGGTAGGGAGCGAGCCGGTGAGTAGCCACCCCACCCTTACTCTCTACCTGATCCCCAGTGTCCCACTGGGCCTTCCATTAGCTGACCCAGCCAGGACCCAGAGAACAGGGAGCCCAGCATGCAGGCCAGCAGTCCTGGGGCATCAGGCCCCAGAGCACAGAGCAAAAGAGGACAGGCCTGACGGGACCGAGAGGGGGCTCTGGAGGGAAAAATGGAAAATGCAATCCATCCTCATTATTTGCCCACTTGCTGACATTTCTTTGTAACCCCTCAAATCAGTATTCATCGAGGTGCTTTTGTGATCATTTGGGGACATGCACAGAGTGACAAAAAATTTGAGCTTACCCATTCCTAGTTGAGATGGAACAGGGAGGTACTCTGCCTCCTTGTTTCAGCTCTCATGCTGAAAACGGCTGTCCTTTTCTGTTTGTTGCCATGTTTCACATCTTTGTGCCTTTCGTTGGTGATTTTGCCATTTAAAAAGTGTAGTGCCACAGTACTGTCTAGTTTTTCTGAGCACAGGAAGGCAGTGATGTGTTTTACAGAGAAAATGCTTGTTAGTTTAGATAAGCTTTCAGGCATGAGTTGTAGTGCTTTGGGCTATGAGTTCAATGTTAAGCAACAGTGTATACTAAATCAGGTGTCTTTAAGGAGAAACACAGATAAAACACGGTTTTGTACTGATTGATTGTCGAAAATTTTGTGACCAGAGGCTCTCAGGAACCTAACCCTATATTTCCGAAGGCACTGTGGTTCAGTATTCACTAGTTCAATGTTCATGGTCACTTTATACACTATAAGTAACACAAATAATGAAAATGAAAATCAGTGGTATCTAGCGCACTCAACTGTTGTTTCACATAGTAGCAACAATCGCCATTGAATATAGAAAATATTATATGAAGTTAACAGGGCAAGTTTCTGGCTTGTATTAGGTAATTTGTTGCTATTCAAAAACAACTGCCAGTAACAAACATAAAATGTTTACATCCATAGAACATCCCAAGCAGAAGAGATATTAACAGAACACATTGGATGATTCCCCTATGTGTGTCTCATCCAAGCTTGGTGATTGTAACTGGTAAAGTTGTCTAACCATCCACTTTGCCTTGACCAAGAATGCTCTTAAAACCATGAAAGTTACATAATGTGTCCTTACTATTATGATTCTCTCAAACAATAACAATAGGGAGTAGTGAACTTGGCCCATGGAACATCTCTAATGCTCTACCCTTGGTTCAGATCAGGATATATCCCCCTACTGCATTTTGCAAAATATTTGCTGAGCTTCCTTGCCACTGTGCTAGGTGCTAGAGACACAAAGGTGAGCAAAATGTGGTCCCTGCCCTGGCAAGCTATACTGATTTGTTGCTTTCTTCTCAGGATTAATACCTAAAACATTGCCCCTTACACTATGAATTACAAGTTGTCTGAGTTCTTTGTGACCAATTGCTCCTCTCTGCATCCCTGATTCCCTGCACATTTCTTTATCAGCACACTTCACACCATCTTTTATAATCTCTTAATGGACCTGTCTCCACAGTAGACTCAGCACTATGAGAGCAGGAAGTGCTTTATCCACTTGATTGTCAGCCTTCCCAGTACTACCCAGAGACACACTAACTACTGTTAAATAAACTAATCCCTGCTGCTCTTAATTCAAGGTGTCTACCCTTGTGACAGGCCCTACCCTTTACTTACAGTATTACAGAGGATACAAACAAGTTAAAAGGTAACTATAAAAAGCCTTAAAAATATATTAACAAAATGAAAATAACAGTATATAAAAAAGAGAACTGCATCTTGACCAAGTGGGGTTTACCCTGGTAATGCACCATTGGTTCAGCATTGAAAAACCAATCGATATAATTTAAAATGTTAACAGAATAAATAAGAAAAATCATATGACCATCTCAATAGATGCAGAAAAAATCATTTGAAAAACTTAACATCCATTCGTGATTTTTTAAAAAAAGAGTAGAAAGGAACTTCCTCAACCTGAAAAGGTTATCTACAAAAAAATTTACAGCTAACATTATACTTAATCTTGAAAGACTGAATGCTGTCCCCCTAAAATTGGGAACAAGACAAGAATATCGGCTTTTGTCACTGTGTGCAACATTGTAGTGTAGGTTAGAGCCAATGTAGTAAGGCAGGAAAAAGAAAACTCTCTGTTCGCATAAGATGCAGTTTTCTTTTGTGGCAGGAAATCCCAACGAATTTACAGAAGAAGTTATTAAAGCTATTGAGTTCAGCAAGATCACAGGATATAAGATTAATATACAAAAATCATTTAACCTTCTTTTTAGGGATTATTATACCATTATTTCACTGTATTGTTAGTGATTATATAGTTTTTACAAATACATTGGATGACTTTCACTCTTATTCAAATTTTTATTCCCTTGAAAACATAAATTATCAAAATTTAAAAACAGTATTATTTACAATAGCATTAAATAAATAAAACAGGTATAAATCTGTATAGATCTATATGATAAAAACTATAAAACACTGATGAAAGAAATCAAGGAAGACCTAAATAAATGGAATGAAGACTTAATATTGTTAAGATGTCACTTCTCCCTAAATTGATTTATAGATTCAAAGCAGTCCTGATTAAATTCCCATCCTGAGTTTTGGTAGAAATTGATACACTGACTAAAATTTAGATGGAAAGGCAAAAGAACTAGATTAGCCAAAACAATTTTGAAAAAGTCAGAAGAGTCATGTTACCTGATTTCAAGATGGTTCTCAACTGTAGACGATTTTGCCACTCCCCTCCCCCCTCACTCTCATCCCCAGGGTACAGCTGGCAATGTCCAGATTTATTATTGTCATGATTTGGGGAGAGAGGGAAAGACATCCCTGCTACTGGTATCTAGTAGGTAGAGGCCAAGGATGCTGCTTAGCATTCTGTAATACACAGGACAGCTCCCCAGAGCAAAGAGTTATCTGGCCCAAAATATCATTAGTGTTACTCCAGAGAAATCCTTCTATAGAGCTCCAGTAATAAATAAGACAGTGTGGTATTGGCACAAGGATAGAAACATGTATTTGTGGAATAAAATAGAAAAGCCATAAATAGACCCCCACACATATGGTCAGTTAATTTTTGACAGGGTTTAAAGGCAGTTCAATGGAAAAAGGATAGCCTTTCATCAAATGGTGTTAGAAAAATTGGACATACCTATGAAAAAATATAAGTTGACCCATACTTTACACTATATTCAGAAATAACCAAATGGATCATAGATTTAAATGTAAAATTATAAAACATGGGAGAAAATTTTTATGAACTTCGATTAAATAAATATTTCTTAGATATAATATTTAAAGCACAACCAAGAAAATAACAACTTGATAAATTGAACTTCATCAAAATTTAAAACTTCTGCTTTTCAAGAGACACTGTTAAGAAAATCCAGGGACAAGCTACAGATTAGGAGAAAATTACAAATCACATGTCTGGTTAAGAACTTTTATGTAAAAAATATAAAGAACTCTTAAAACCCAACAATAAGAAAATCAACAACTCAGTAGAGTTGTAGAGAAGTGAGCAAAAGATTTGAATAGACACTTCACCAAAGCTACACAGATGACAAATAAGCACATGAAAATTTACGCAATACCATTAATGAAACTCCCTCAAATGGACTTAAATAATAAAAGTTGAATAAATTGGTTCCCATTAGGAAATTCCACAGAGAGATTGACAGCAATCAATCCGAACCTTTTTTCAAAAGTTATCAATGATACAGTTGCTTTGGGATGGAGGAGGAGCCCTCCACTTTGTTATTAAGGCAGACAGGCCTCTGCCTGGTCATGAGATAGATACCAGCCCCAGTTAAGCTACATGCTGCCTTTCTTATGTCCGGTCTGGTGAATATACTTTTATCCCAGCATCCCAAGCTGGGGTTCTAAAATTCACCCTGATTGACCTGTTTAGGTCACATGTCCATCCATGAGGAAACAAGGACTGGCCAGGAAATACATTTATGCTAATTAGTTTAAACCTGAGCCACATGCCCCAACCCTTGAGTCATGGACAGTGTTAACTTCTTCCAAAGTTTAAAGACTTTAATGGAGGCAGGACGACTATCCAAACTTCAATAAATAGAAATTTCCAACAGAAGAAGGAAAGGATGTTGGTAATGCAGGTATAGTGTCTACCACATGCCATCACTAAATTGTTCTGAGATGTTTAATTTGGCTTGAAGTCATGCTTAGTAATGCTCCATGTCTCAGTATGGTCATTGTTCCTCAGAAAAGAAAAAAATTTTTTCAATTTATAAAAAGAGAATTAAGAGCAAAAGTTAAGAGCCTTTGTGAAGCTATCAATGTCAGTTCTTTTCTTGCAATTAACTATTACATAGCCGTACAATGTGACTCTTCTGCTTGTAAACATAATTGAAAAATGACTCATTGAAAAAGAACATAGCGATAAGTTGTTACAAGGGTAGAGGTCAGTGTTTTAAATATTCCATATTTTGAAATGTTGCTTCTAGCCGTCTTCACTAGTTATGCATTCTGCAAAGAATACAATATTATGTTCCCTGTAACACTCTTTTCTGGCCGGTGGCCTTCTCCTTCGATCAGGACGTGCTCATGGAGCTCCTAGAGCAGTGTGCAGATGGACTCTGGAAGGCTGAACGCTATGAGTTGATCGCCGACATCTATAAACTCATTATCCCCATTTACGAGAAGCGGAGGGATTTTGAGGTATCTGGTTGGTTTTTTCCCATTTGATTTGAGAGGACAGTGGAATGGCACATATATCTTTAGACCTTTTCACATGTGAAGAGAGCAAGCAGACCATGGTCAGAGATAAGCAAGTGATCTCTGACCCTCCGTGTGGTTACCTCCTTGTCATCACCCTGGAAGTCACCACCCTCAGCCATCAGATGTCACTCACTTAGGCCCCACCTCTACGCAGGCCCTCAATCTCAAACAATGATTGGTAGTTCTGGCACTCCACTTTTGAAAGGTTGCCAGGGGTGGCTCCCTAGTGTAGTGGTTAGCACGTCTGCTTTACACACAGAAGGATCTGGATTCACGCCCAGAGTGGAGCCATGGACCATACCCCAGTGTGCCAGGCCCTGGGGGCTCCAGGCCCCGGGTGCCCGCTCGCCCTCTGCGAGCGTGTGAGAGGAGACGCCCCGCCTTCAGAGATCCAGTTCTTAAAGGGAAACGGCAACATCCATAGGTCAAGGGTGGAAATGGGGTGGGGGGAAACTAAAGAGGAGGAAAAAAATTTTAAAAGAAAGAAAGGTTGCCAGGTACAGAGTTATAATCAGCAGTTGCTTTTTTTCTCAGAACTCGTTCATGCTCCACCCTTCCATCCTTCTTAGGCTGGGGAAATCATCCAGTTTATCTTAACATATCCAATTACGTAGGAAAAGCAAGGACTAAAAATGCCATTAAAAGACTTTATCATCCCCAACATTTCATGTTAGGCTGGAAAACAAATTGCTTACTGCACAATTGTGGAAAGATGGCCCTTCAGGTAGGAAACATTGCAATTCAGAAATGATCAATACCAATTGTACAATCAAAATACATTCTTAATTTTCTTTTTAACTGAATTCCAAGGATTTTTCACCCACATGATCTCATTTGTTATCTTAAAACTGATTCTACTAGTTGCAAGAAGGAAGACATTTTTTTTTTCCTGCTTTCCAGAGGCTAGCCCATCTGTATGACACATTACACCGGGCCTACAGCAAAGTGACTGAGGTCATGCACTCGGGCCGCAGGCTCCTGGGGACCTACTTCCGAGTGGCCTTCTTCGGACAGGTGAGCCTCCTCTCTGTTCTGTTAGTTGTCCTAGGTCCTCTTTTTTAAAAAAAAACTATAAAATAGTATTTTGTAAATTTTCTGCTTTCTATAAATGTTAATTTGATGAATTTATTATATTTAGTGTGATTCTTATCTTCCTCAGTAGTAAACATTTTGCTTTTTTTTCTTTCTTCCTGTCTTTTCTTTATTACTTTCTTAAGGCAGCGGTAAGTTCTCCCTTCATAAGACTTTTTTAGCGGCATCTTTGGTACTTCAGTGTGGTTTGCAAATTTCCTTTGCAAGTCTGTATGCATATATGTCCAGTCATGACAAACTCCAAAAAAAATTAACATTATATTCCATTTACAGAAATAAGTCATCTGTTTTCTCATACATTTATACTGCATGTGTTAAACCAAAATTAAGACTTTCTAGTTTCTTTTGTCCCTGTGCATCTCTTTTGTAATATAATATCTGCACAAGTATATTTACCATTGTAATATTTCAGAAACCCCATATGAAAGGGTTAGTTAAAAATTAACTGAACATTTAACCTCCCAGTCTCTAACATGATTAAATAGTATAAATTATAATCCATTTATTTAGGGTGTATGGTTTTCTATGAGCATAATATAACCTTCAATTTATCCTGTTATTGTCTTTTGTAACTTTATAGCAATACCAGTTTACAGACAGTGAAACAGATGTGGAGGTAATTACAATAAATGCTTAAAAAGCAAATAATGTAGTGAAATTACTGCATCTAAACTCCTAGTTTGATGTGGGTGTTTTTTGTTTCATGTTAGTCTGCATTTTTTTTTTTATATGTATACTGTGTTTTGGGCACCATTTTCACTCTTTTATTTTAGATGAGAAACATTTTTTAAAATTTATTTCAAATATTAACCTCAATGTAGACTTTAAATTTTTCAACCTTTTTCACTTCCCAGTCAGTTCTTAGCCTTGTTGTATTCAGACATGACTGGTGCTAAAACAGATGACGATGATGAAGATATTAGTGATATGACAGCAGATATGACTGGTGATAATGAAAATACTTTCTGATATTATGTTACAGCCCTTTAATATTTTTCTCAAAAGCAAAGCAAAATAGAATTTATACAAACTTTACATAGCTTTTGCTGAACCTACTCCAGACCCAAATGCTTCCATTTATGCCACAATCCTCTGTAAGTGGGAGCTGTCAGGAGAAGGGATATGTGTGTATTTCTGAGGCCTGCCTACAGCAGGCTGCTAAATCATTTCTTAGCGAGTTCTTTTCTTGGGAATGTGAAACAGGCTTGAATCTCATCATCAGACTTCACTGAGAGAACACATTCTTGAATCTGCAGTCTTTCATTTCATTCAATACATAATGACAGCATTCTTGAATGAGTTTGCAATTTTGTGTTTTTCCTTTATCTTTGCACCCAGATTTCACATTATTATCATTTTCCTTCCTATTGGGAAGGCCTATTTAATTAGGATTTTATTTTAGAATCATTCCTCTTTTTTTTTTTCTCAACCCTATAACAAAAGAACACTTCCTGGGTGATAGCCTTGGCCTTGTATTTGGGGACAGGTCTAATTGTGCTCTGTGTCACAGGGATTCTTTGAAGACGAAGATGGAAAAGAGTATATTTACAAAGAACCCAAACTCACGCCTCTGTCAGAAATTTCTCAGCGACTCCTTAAACTTTACTCAGATAAATTCGGTTCTGAAAATGTCAAGATGATACAGGATTCTGGCAAGGTATGACCATGCTTGGAAACACTTCATAGCAATATAATATTGTTTTGATTACATACAATTAATGTTTATAGAAAAAAATATGTATAGAAAAAATGTGTATAGAAAAAAAAGACCCAGGAAAAAATTAAGAATGGTTGGTCTCGAGTGGCAAGTATATTTTTTTCTTCTTAATACCATTCTGTTCTTTCCAGGTGCTCCTCATTAAGCAAATCTTTATTTCATCATTTTAAAAAGATACTTTTACAAAATAATTAATACCTGAAAGGATATGCCATTTTTCATCTAGATATTTAGAAACTGTAAGAGGAGGGCCCACGGTTCTGTTTCTCACTGCACTGTTTCCTTGCTCTTAGCGTGGTGCCTGACATATTACCTGACACTCTGACTGAATGTTGGATGTCTGGACAGATGGACTGGCAGACAGACAGATCGAGGAATGAACTAACTAGCCAGCATAGGAATGAGATCTACCTTCTAGGTAGAGAGACTGTCCTCTACGGCACTGCTCTCATGACGACCCTTTTGGAACCTACTTTTTTTTCCTGTATATTTATGTGTCCCACCATCCCTAAAAAGTCGAGTATCCCTTTGCTTCCTGAAACTCTTGTTCTTTGCATTAAAAATTCTCCTCCTGCTCAGTTTCCAGCAACGATAAGCTCTGCCTTTTTCTGAGTCCACCTTTAGGAGGCTCCTTAGTTCATTTTCCATCCTGAGCCCGGCTTTGGGGTGAGTACTCAGTGTCTGAAATCTCCTTCCCTGAGACTGTTTGTTTTCTCCAAAGAAGAATCTCCCAGTCTCCTGCCCACATGGTAGGGAGGGAACAAGGAAAGGGGTGATTCTGGATTCTGGATACACAAAACAAGCAACAGCCGAAGGTGCCAGGTTCAGCCTGTAGCCTTTCACCTACTCTCCCTGTGTTCTGCTCTGTACCTCATCCTTGTTTTCTGCTGAGACTGAGGATCCCACTTAGACTTATTCCAGACCAGTTTCGCCAAGGAGCATTCTCTTCTCTCTTGTGGGATGGGGGCTAGGGATGGGAACCTAGGGTTCTGCCACTCCAGATAGATTTGGGGCCACATTTTCTGGTGTCTGCCCCCACACCTCTCCTAGTCACCTTAATTCTAGTGCCGGACTCGACGGATATCAGTCTGTTCAGGCTGCTATACAAAGCCCATAGACTTGGTGGCTTATAAACAACAGAAATTTATTTCTCGTAGTTCTACAGGCTGGGAAGTCCAGGCTCAGGGTGGCAGCAGATTCGGTGTCTGGTGAGGTCTTTCTTCCTGGTTCATAGGTGGCGATCTTTTCACTGTGTCCTCACATGGTAGAGAGGGGTGAAGGAGCTTTGTGGGGTCCCTTTTATAAGGGCATCAATCCCATCATGAGGGTTATACCCTCATGATCTAATCACCTCCCGCCTTCCAATAGCATCACATTGGAAGTTAAGATTCCAACATATAAATTTGGGAGAACGTAAACATTCAGTCTATAGCAGCAGGCTTCTTCGATGTCCTCCAACTCACTCGTTGCCCCTCTTCGTGGGAACGTGGATTAGAACTTTCTCCGCTCTGCCAAATTAGATAGCACACCTCTGTTCACCTGCCTTCCGGAAATTCGTTAAACTCTCTCATCCACTGCTGTCTTCTGTCCTCTTTTCGTGGTCCTTGCAGGTTAATTCTGTACTGTCATTTTAACAGCATTGCTATTGGTTTGTTTTTAACCAGAAACCTCAACGCCACCTTGTTAAGGCCTACTTCTTCCTAGACCAACTTACTCAGGTCCAATTTGCCTTTTTCTTGGAAACCAAAACCTTTTGTCCAGGTCAAGTTGTGGCTTTAACATTATAACCTTTTTTTCAAGGTTCTCACGCGTCATTCTTCCCCTCTTCACATGTGGTCCTTGATGCAGCAGCTGAAAAGCTGCCTAGACCTTCTTCTAAACACAGTTCTCTGTTCCTTCTACTGATATATACATACATACAACTTTGAAAATGGAGACTAGGAAAATACCACTTAAAATAGGCAAGAATGTTTGTTTCCACTGCTTTTAAACTGTTTCTGCTAAAGAGAGTTAAGTTTAATAGGTTCGAATACAATTATAGTGATTGGCCAAATGGCTTTTTCTAAAATAGAAATAATAACTCATGACTATGTATTTTCTTAACTTCCAAAGGTTAAGGCACTTTCACATCTTTATTTTTCTTCGCAAACATCTCTGAGAACAGTGGTGCATGATAATTTGAGACCAGTAAAGCCATTGTGGCCTGCCCGGATTCCAGTAAAGTCTCCAGTTTTTCTAAACAGTCGTTTCTTACAAGTCCCCTTTTACTGTTCTAGAAGCTTAAATACAATTAATATGTACAAAACGATTTGTCTCCTGAATAATTAGCTTTTGATTCTTTTTTTGGAAAATGCCTGTGTTTAATCTTCTAGTGTGTCCCAGAAGTTAGAGCACCACTAATTCCAGCAATGTGGTCTTAAAAGCATTTGTGTGCTGAATTAATCAGGAACTAAACTTATGGTTAGACTAGTCGTAGATTGGTCTGTACCTGTATTAAATTAATTTACATTTGTTTCCATCTAGTCTGTGTACAGATTAATTATAATTTTCAGACCTAGGTTTTAAACATTATTACTAAAATAAACATGTCAACATCATAAAAGAAATAGTGGGGATTCTTCTAGATTAACCAAGACTAAAGAGACATAACTACTGAATGTAAAATGTGTTCATTGATTAGATTCTGGTTCAAACAGAAATAGCTATAGATAACATTCTGGGGACATTTGAGAAATTTTAATACAGACTGGGTATTGGGTGGTATTCGGGAGTTAGTTTTGTTAGGTATGATAATGTGTTGTGGTTATAGAGGAGAATGTCCTCATGTTTAAAAGATGTTGGCTGAAGTTTCATGACGTGTACCCCTTACTCTGAAATGATTCAGGTAAAAAAAAAAAAGTCTGTATGCGTAGACGTATGTGTATGCATATTTGAAACAAATATAGCAAAGTATTAGCAATTGTTCCAAGTAGTGGATATGTGTATGTTTGTTGTACTATTTTTTCCCCAACTTTTCTGAATTGTTCCAAAACTTTTATTAATAAAAAGTGGAAAAACACAGCTTAGGTATGCTTTAAAGGAGTCCTTCAGATAGCACCAATCCCACATTTCATTTATTCATTTAAAGGTCAACCCTAAGGATCTGGATTCCAAGTATGCCTATATCCAAGTGACTCACGTGATCCCATTCTTTGATGAAAAAGAATTGCAAGAGAGGAAAACGGAGTTTGAAAGATCTCACAACATCCGCCGCTTCATGTTTGAGATGCCCTTCACTCAGGCTGGGAAGAGGCAGGGCGGGGTGGAGGAGCAGTGCAAACGGCGCACCGTCCTGACAGGTACTGCTCCCCTGGCTTTGCTGAGGAACCACATCCAGACGTCAGCCTGCAAACCAAGACAGAGCTCTCCGGAAGGGCTCTTTGAGCTTGGTTAACTTTTCTCACATGTTCATTTCAGTTTAACATTTATCTATGTCTGCTTTTGAATACTCATGACATTTTTCTGTTTATCTGTCTGCATTTTCTTCTCCCAGACCAGAAGTTCACATCCAATGTCAGATCACTTACCCTTAGAATCTGATGAAAACGGTTGGCCCTTATCTCCTCAGAATGCTTTCACACACAATTTCAGGTGATTTACCAACTCCTGAAACCCACATGGACCCCTCTTAGGCCTGTGGCCCACAGGTCAGGAACCCCTGCACACAGTCCTACATCTGTCTCACAGAAAGAAGCCCTTTATGATCTCTGTCTCACAGGTCCTAGCATGAACCTGCTCAGAGATTTTAATCTGACTGAACAAATGGGACATAAGGCTGGATCCTACTCACCTGGTCTCTGAGAGTGGTTGGCCAACCTCAGCTTGAATACCTCCAGTACCAGCAGGCTCACTGCATTCAGAGGCTACCTATTCGGTTGTTACAGAGTTTTAATTTATCCTCTGTTTCTGTTTAGCCATCAATAACCCATTCTCAGAAATGTGTGTGCATCATTTCCCAGTTCCTGACAAGTGTAGAGTCATCCTGGGAATGAGTTTTATCGTGGTGGGGTGGGGAAGGGGGGCTTGTCTTATCTGCTCTTAGGTTAGGGTCAGCAACATGACTGGGGTAACTTACAACACTTTCTTGACTTTAAAAAAAGTCGGTAGGGAGACCTGTTCAGAAGGCCAGGTGTGTCTATGTGTACTAATTAGCAACGTTTTTCGAAGAGTGGCCATAATTCCGTCGAACCAGGAAATCGTCCACTCACTACTTGTCTAGAAGTCAGCGCTGTCAAGTGTTCCATGGGTACGATCATATGACACATCATAATAATAAAAGTTAAGGTGCTGCTTTTCAGTTGAGGCTCCACTCTCACCATTGAATTGTACACTTTAAATAGGAATTATGTGTGATATGATTGATATCTTAGTAAAGCTGTTAACAAAGTAAGAATATGGCTCATTATAAAATAGCTCAGAGCAGCATATTGCAGAATTTTTCACCCTTCCTCCCTATAAGGGACCTAGGATAAAAGTTAAAATTAAAAAAACAAAAAACAAAAACAAAAAACCTACATTCTTAAAGAAAGAGTCCCTATTCCTGCTCTTAGAATAATAAAATAACATGTAAAGCACAATATTGTCTCTTCCTCATATGTCAATGAATTGCTTTTCTAATGGACACAGAAGCACATTCTTCTTATTAAGATAACTACATTTCTAAAGGGAGTCATTTTATGAGAATAATCAGCTTACAATGTTTATCGCTATAGCTGTGATGACTTTAAATCAGTGCTTATCAACGGTTGTTCCTGGATGTGCAGCATCAGCATCACCTGGAAGCCTGTTAGAAATGAAAATTCTCAGGCTTCACCCAGACCTATCAATCAGACACTCTGGGGATGGGACCTAGCTACTCGTACTTAACAGGCCCTGAGCGATTCCGATGCCACTCAGGTTTGAGAACTGCTTTAAAAAATCTTCATTCCCTGATGAATCAGGGCCAGAATTTTTTATTATGATTGTTCTGTCTGCTCAGGTAGTGTAGTGACTCATAACAGTTATTACCATAGGGTGTTTTCTCTGGGCAGATTTCCTTCAGGGTTACAATTTACATATTGTCACAGAATTATTTTAGATTAGATAAAAGACTTGAGCAAAACTCTGTACCTGTCAGAACAGAGGGGACCAAGAGTAACTCCACTACAGAGAGAGGCCAGGTAGACACATATGTCGTTGGGGCAGGAAATAACCACCTTGCACACACAGCTGGGAGACTGAGAAAGTATGGGCAGTGCAAAGCCTGGGCCTGGGTCCTGCAGACATGTATCATAGCTTCACTGTGTGACCTTGAGCAGGTCACTTAACCTCTCTGTGCCTTAGTTTCCTCACCTGTAAAATGATAGTTGTACTATCCAACTCATATTAAAGAATTTTACAAATCATACCCAGGAAGGGAAAACATGTACTTCACTTTGCTAGATCTTATCTACCAGTGAGCTCCTTGCCTGTGAGACTGGTGACCAAAAAGACGTTGGGGCACGACAAAACACAAAAATCAGGGTGTAACTCTCGCCCTGAAAGATCTTAAAATATCTAAAGGGAGGGAAGGTGGGGATAGATAGGAGTAAAGGAAGTCAAATATTTGGTGGTGGAAGGAAATTCAACTTTGGGTGGTAAACACACAGTGTAATATACATATGAAGTATTGTTGAATTATACATTTGAAACTTATTTAATTTTATTGACCAATGTCACCCCAAAAATCGATTCTAAAAAATATACCTAAAGGACAGTTACTGAGCAGTGTAAAGATTTAGAGAAGACGTTATAGAAATGCTACTAAAAACATGGAAAATCTATCAACCTTTAGTTAAAGATACACAGGCCAGGATATCCTGAAGACTTTGAACTTGAGTTTTCCTTCATGTTATTAATACATTAGTTTCGCTATTGTATTGTTTCAGATCTGACCTTTGGCCTTCCAAGTTGTGGGGGAGCCCCCTCTTCCTGCTCTCAGAGTCCAGCAAGGGCTCACTCTCCTGGATAGTTCAGACAACTTCAATTCGTGATCATTTAAGATCACCCTCCAAGCCCCTTCAGCATAGATTTCTGAGCCCATCTCCCAACCTGATCCCCTAGCCCTTCTTTCATGGAGCTCCTGCAGTGGAGTTTCTTCCCAATCACAATGCCAGAGCCTTCCAAGTTATGCCCAGACTCCCACTCAGGTTGGTCATATTCTCCCGCCCTTCACCTTCTATTCAGTCAAATCAGACCATATTGTCACTTCTCAGCTATCTCTTCCTCACCCTTCTTCCTGAAGACCTGCAAATCGCTAGTATGGGCAGTTTGCTAATGAGGTGATACTCACTCAGTCTGTCACCTAATTTTCCACCTTCCAGGCCACTTTTCTCTTTCATTTAATCATTTGGGCAATAATACATTTATTAATTCAGCAAAATTTATTGAGCACCAGCAGTATTTCAACTTGGCTTACTAACAAAAAAATGATCTCTTGCTTGTCCTTTGCTAGATTCTAGCAAAAAGAGACAAATGATAAACAGTGAACATAATGGGTACCTGTGTTGGAAAGTAATGTGCTCTGAACAAAAGCGGAAGGCGATTGGAAATGTGGGGTTGAAGGAGAGGGTTGCAATTTAAATAGGGTGACTGGGGAAGGCCTCACTGAGGAGGTGACACTTGAGTCCAGACTTGAAGGAAGTGAGGAGGTAAGCCATGCAAACATGTAGCTGTCTGCGAAAAGGCCCACAGCAGGGGTCTCTATGCCCTGCACATTCAGGGGACAACCAGCAGGTCAGTGTGGCTGGAGCTGAGCAAGGAGGAGAGATGAGTCCGGGAAAGGAAGCCAAAGGGGGCTGGTAAGCAACAGTACCCAGTTTTTGTCACACTATCAGAGGAGCCCTTGGTTCAAAGAGGATTTATCAATCTCAGTGCTCCCACTTATAAACTCTATGTCCTCAGTCTACGGCCATGCCACTCTGAACAAGCCCAATCCTGTCTAATCTCAGAAGCTAAGCAGGGTCAGGCCTGGTTAGTACTTGCATGCAAGACCACCTAGGAAGACCAGGTGCTGTCGGTGTAAAAAATAAATAAAAGTAAGGGATTGTATGTTAACAAGGTCCTTGTCATCTGTGAGGTCAACCAAGGGTTGCCTTGCCTAAAAAAAAAAAAAATCTTAGTGTCCTCAAGGAACACAAAAAAAATAGAAGGCACGGATCCTTGACTTTAGATCGATAAAAACATTTAGACACTAGAACAGACCTGTGAGTGTGTGACAAATGAAATTGCATCGAGTGTAACATCTCCAGCTTGCGCAGACTTCCGGTGGCCCGTTGCAACTCTGTGTTCTATGTGGAGCTAACCTGTTTTCTCATATTGTTCCAAGTCCTTTCTGAATAACACCCTCCTCCCAGCCTCTTACCTAATAATAATGAATCTAAACTCAACACCTGCATGTTAAAAAATAAAATAAGCTTTTAAGTATATATGTACAGTTCTGTTAGTAAATATATGTTAAATGATAATATTATAGTTATTTATATACCATATAAAGCAACAAGGTAGAAATTCGAAACAGACCCAAATTAGAATCAGCTGTTTTCTCTGTTCATTTTTAAACTTAACTCTTTGGTGTTGATAAATGCAGGTGTCTTAATATGATAAATGAAAACGTATTGATTTTGTTGGTTAAAAAATATAGTATAAGAAAAAGTAAATATTTTTATTTATTTTTTTATTTATTTGTTTTAAAATATTAGTGCAACTTTAACAGTTTATGAATTTCTAGTTCATAAAATACGTTGCTTGGAAATATATTCTCACTTCTTATTTTTCATTAATTTCTCTGATTTGTGAAGACTTGGGCATGTGATTCATAGTTGTTCTGTGGAGAAAAATGAATTTTCTTAAGAATATTTTTATGAACTATTTTCTGGACTTAATCTGTATGTGATATATCAAAACTGTTTAGTCTTTTTTAGATTTCCAAAACCATCTTACACCTACTAGCTCATTCAAATCTCGCAACTTCCAAGAAAGGCAAGTCATTCATGGATGAAAAAATTCAGGAGAGAACGATAAAGTGATGTCTTCAAAGACACACTTCTCACATAATGTTAACAAGGACCGAACTCGCTTGACTTTATATGATACAACCTGTCATTAAACATACACAGTGATAAAGAAAGACAATATTCTGATTCCATGAAATACTGGCATATGACTTTGGCAAGCTTTGGTTCTTTATCTGTAAAATGGGAATAATAATTACTTCTACCTCAATAATGGTAAAGGTCATGCAGGCTGTGGAATAAATCTGGGACCCCTTCTTCTGCAGCAATACACTGCTTCCCTTACGTGAAGAAGCGGATACCAGTCATGTATCAGCACCACACTGACCTAAACCCCATCGAAGTGGCCATTGACGAGATGAGTAAGAAGGTGGCTGAGCTCCGGCAGCTGTGCTCCTCGGCCGAAGTGGACATGATCAAACTGCAGCTGAAACTCCAGGGCAGCGTGAGCGTCCAGGTGAGCCGGGCACCAAAGCAAACCACAGGGCAACAGAAGAAAAGGCTCCTTTAAGGTCTTGGAAAATTTCAGGTTGTTTATACCAGCCAGGTCCGGTGCAGATCCTGGCTCTACCTGGGGTTCCTGCTGTTACCTCCCCTCATTGTCTACTGCAGTTTCTCCTGATACAAAAGGGAGCAGTAGACTTAGGGTACCACCCCACCACCACCTGCAAGAGTCATTCTCACAAAGCTGTCTGCCAGTGACAGGAGACTGCTCTCCATACTAACCTGGTTTTTGGTAATTTAGAGAATTCCGCATGCCTAACTGGAAGCATTAAGACTCTTCTAAATGTAAAGAAGTGTGGGTAGCTCTAGGTTTTCTTATAAAACTATTGTTTTCTGGTTTCTATGAAAATTCTATCTGAAAAAGCACCTTAAGTTTTATTCTCTTAATGATACTTTTTGATTAACAGAAATTCTTCATTTTAATATAGCCCAGTAGATAATTTTTTCCTTCACTGGTAGCAGTTTCTCTGTCCTCTTTAAGAAATCTGTTCTTAAACATGTTTCAAAGATGTTCTCTTAAGTTTTCCTCCTCTGTTTAGCATTCCTGTGGAGACTTGCAGTCCATCTAGAATTAATTTTTGTGTGCGGTAGCAGGTAGAGGTCAGAACACATTTGTTTTTAATTTAGCTATCCAAGTGGTGTGTACCATTTATGGAAAAGATCATTCTTGATCTAGGTACTGATTATACAAACATGTTCATTTTATGAAAATTTATCCAACTCTACGCTTACATTATGTGCACTTTTCTGTTTGTATATTATTTCAAAAATACATTTTGAAAAAGATTTCCAACATATAGTTTCTTAGGAAATTGGTAAATGTTAAGTCACCTTTCCAGGGACCAGTATGCCTTTTGCTTTATTGATATGTTTAAGTGTATGTAAATAATTCTAGCACATGTTTTATGTGTGTTCGTGTGTGTGTATCTCCAAATCTCTTCTCTTTCCAGAAGGGTGTGTTTATTAAAGTTACATGTAGATCGTAATACATAGATTTGGGGGTTTTCTTAGTTTGTTTTCTAATATAAGCTTTTATCAACTTTGTATCAGATCCATGCTGAGTTGCTGCCTAGCATTTTTCTAAATGATATTCACCACAAAAGTATTTAAAGGTGTTTTCAACCTCTTATGGCCCAAAAGACTTAGATACCAAAATAAGTGATCCAATAAATATAATAAACATTCCAGCAACGTGAGTGATTACATATTGGGGCCAGAGGCCACAATTTTCTGTAGATAAAAACAAAACCACTCAGTAATGTGACCAGGGAACATCCAGCTTCTATCAAAAGTGCGGAAGAAGGGTGTGGGCACCAGTGAAAGGTGGAGCTGGATGGGTTGAGCTTTCTAAAGGGCAGAATGTGTCCTGCCATTTGACTCTGACCTTAGTGTTTTATATATGCTCAGTCATCTTAAAAAGCAAAGAATTGCATGATGAAATGAGATTCAGTTTATACGTGTGTACCCACCAAGGTAACACAAGGTTAGAACCAGAGGAAATTAATTTTATCATTTTATTTGTGTATTTCTGTCACTCTTTCACCAAGACCCTCACTGAGGTTGTTGCTGTACAGGACAAAGCCATCAGGGTGACTTCATGGTGCTGCGCTCCAGGTGCTTGTTTTTTTAGACCTATGAAGTTCAGCAGCTTTCCCCTGTGCAGTTTCTTAAAGCTGAACATAGTCGTCCCTTGCTATCTATGGGGAATTGGTTCCAGGAACCCGTAAATTTACCCAAATCTCGAGATGCTCAAGTCCCATACATAAAATGGTGTAGTATTTGCATATAACCTACACACATCCTCCAGTATACTTTAAATCATCTCTAGATTACTTATAATACCGAACACAATGCAAATGCTACAGTTGTTATACTATATTTTTAGAGAAAAATGACGGAAAAATGTCCGTACATGTTCAGTATAGATACAACTATCATAGGCCTAACTACATAGTACATGTCAGCAACAACGTAACTTTTAAAAAAATATTTTTGATCCTCGGTTAGTTGAATCCACAGATGCAGATGTCAGATGCAGATGTATCATTTTGTATAATCGGTCATTTGGGTCGTCTTCAGGTAATTAACATAGTTCTCTATACACATATCCAATGATACATCCAGTCATCACAGAAGGTTTGCTAGTTGTTCCTGTCTCAGAGAGCCCACCTGTTACCTTCCAAGCACACTAGACCTTCTAGGAAATATTATGCAATAATCACATGGTAAAATCCTTTCCCACGCTGTCTTGGATGCCTGTAACTTTCTCCTTCCTATCTAGTGAGTCTGACCTTTTTATCCACATTCTCACATTTCCTGGCTTATCCAACTTCAGAGAACTCTTCTTGGCTAATGGAGAGAGGTAGGGTTCCTGTTGTGAAATGCCCCTGATCTTTGACTTTCCAGCACACTGTGATTGTTACTTTATTCAGGGATAGCAAATCCATTTGCCGATGGCTGTCTACATAATTCAGTGAGCTGAACAGTTGGTTTTTCCGTTTTTCACTGAACTCACTAGATTGACTTCTTTGTTCAGTGTAGTGTAGCACAAGTATCAGTTGAAAGACTTGGGCTCTGGTCTCAATGTTTTGCTTGTTGGATGTTTGACCTTGAATAGGTCCTTACGTTTTCCAAGCTTCGGTTCTTCCTACATAAAATGAATCATCATCACCAGTGCCCTCAGGATGGCCAAGATGATAAAGTCAAATAATATCTAGCAATGGAAGTTTTGTTCATGGTTTCCTCTTTGAGGGCATGGGTTATAACTAACTCAAACATCATTTTTAGCACATGCCAACTGAAACTGATTCAATGGTAAGTGGTCATTTTCTTTCAAACAAAATTTAAAATCTTTTTTCTTTATCTAGGTCAATGCTGGTCCACTAGCATATGCCCGAGCTTTCTTGGATGACACAAACACAAAAAGATATCCTGACAATAAAGTGAAGTTGCTTAAAGAAGTTTTCAGGTAAAGTACACTGGGAATGTTTTTTCTCTTTAACTATTAACAATTTCTGTGCTCATTCTAGAAAGAGGTACCACCACCTACACCCATTTTTCATCCTCAAAATGCCTTTATTTTCCTCTCCCATATTATTTCAGGCAATTTGTAGAAGCTTGCGGTCAAGCCTTGGCAGTAAATGAGCGTCTGATTAAAGAGGACCAGCTAGAGTATCAGGAGGAAATGAAGGCCAACTACAGGGAAATGGCAAAAGAGCTTTCCGAAATCATGCATGAGCAGGTAAGTGCCACACTAGAGTTCTTCTCATGTTTAGGGAGCATGTGTTAGTTGGGGTCTTAAGTACACCCTGTGATGGCCTACACCTTCCGACATCCTTTCAGAATTGTGATATTTGAAGAATGATGTAGCATGCTACACTGCTGCTGCTATCTAAGCACAGGTTACTTGGGGAACAGCTGACAAATCGCCCACCTGTCATTATCTAATGCGACCAGAGAGGAGCAGTACCCACATCCTCTTCAACACTCTTAGAGGTGGCCCCAATTCGTAAGATTTGTCCCTCCCCAGCCAAATCTAGCTAAAAACTAAGCAAAAAATATAAAATGATATACCTATTCTGTTCCTAGAATTTTCGTTATTCACCCAATCCTTTGAAAGAACAGGGTTTACCAGCCCGGTTTAAGAAATTATCTGTTGCATTAAATGTCTTTTGCCATTTGCAAAATTAGAGTTGTTAAATTTTTGACTGGGTACCCCAGTGGATTCTTCATGGCTACTTCTATATTTCTTGTCATCATGGGCATCTTTCCTAATTACATTGTTACTATCACCTTCCTGCATGAATTCCTTTCAGTAGGATCACATATGCGGGCTCAGTAGTCATCAGAGGGGACAGCTGCCCGGGGAACCAAGTAAATGTCAGAGTAGCATTCACATAATTGCGGAGGGGTCTGTTCTCCATCAACGTGCTGACTCCTTCCAAATCACAAGGCCAGTCTTCGTAATTAGTGTTAGCACCTCGATAATGTGCAACCACTTTTGTCCCTTCCCTGTATTATTTCCTTTCAGTCTTGTAAAGTGGAAGCCAGGACCATTTGTGTCAGTGAACATATCATATGGTGATTTAGTTAGGAAATTGCTGTTGCAGGAAACTAACTTAAATGTCTACATTTTAACTTGCTTGCTTTTTTTTCTCCTTCATGCTAACACATTCAGATGGGATGGTAATGTCATTTTTTAATTTTATTTTTCTGAAACTTGATAAAGTGATTCACATAAAGTAATTCCTAAGTTTGAACAACTGCAGACATTGGCATAATGACAATGCATGTGCAAAAGAAGGCACCCATCTTCTGGGCATTTAGAAAAATAGAAAAAAACTGAAATGATTAAAGACATGAATGTATGACTAATTAAGCAGAACGTGAGGACCTCATGGGACCAAGGTTTTGGAGAATGCTCAAGGTCTTTTCCATGGGGCCTCCAGATTCCTGTAGAATGGAGAGCTTGATCAGTGGCTGCCAGCATTTGGCATTAGAAAAGATGAAAGAAAAAATTATGGGCTGAAAATATTAAAATAAGCTCCCAGATTGTATGGACATTTGACACAGTGCTGTGCTCTAAACTGCATCACGAACTTTGCATTATCTCAACAACTATGAAGATTAAACTCCTTTGAACCCTTAAGGAAAAAGGATCATGACCTGGAGTAAACTTGCCTTTGGCTCTTCCAGGTGAGCCTCTGAATATATATGATCTTCTCAATTTCTACCTGGCAATAGGTCATCTCTTGCCCTTAGAATTCTTCCCTGCATTGCTGAATGAAAAGAGACTTGTTCAGGGTGAAAGGGGCAGCCACTATCTCTGTCCCAGAATGAAAATCTGTAAGACCCTGAGAAAAGGAGCCAGTAGAGAAACACAGATGCTCCAGATTCATTTTAAAAGATGTTTCCAAGGGACAAGGCTGGGTCGTGTCCGCATCAAGTACATGTAAGATAGACTTCCAGACACCGTATAATTGGGTGAGTCTAGAAGGCTCTCCATTTACTAGCTTGTAAAGGAAGCATGTTCTGGACTTTCCTTTCATAATCCTGATCTGAAAAAGTCATTTACTAGGTGAGCTGACACAGTCCCTCTGCAAAGCTCCAAAGCCACGCTATCTGAGCACACCATCATTCACAGGAACAGTGACCACTGGATGATAAATCGTGCGTGTTATGTGAAATGTACTATTTTGAGAAGTGTTGTTCAGGGCATCGCAGTTGGGTAATGTTGTGTTTCTGTGCCTCAAGATTTGCCCTCTGGAGGAGAAGACAAGTGTTTTACCGAATTCCCTTCACATCTTCAATGCCATCAGTGGGACTCCGACAGGCACAGTGGTTCACGGAGTAAGCAGCTCATCCTCAGTTCTGTGATTTTGCCTCATGGACCGTGTGTGGGGACTCGCTTTGTCATTTACCAACTCAGGATGATTTCCAAAGCTAATCACTGGGCTCGTGTAAGACACAGGAAGACCAAGCACAAGAAGAAGTTGGGAATGGGAGAGAAAGGAAATGAAGAACTGTGTTATTTCACAGAAGGTTTTCTAGAGGAGTCGTAAGATGGCACATATTTTTTTAAATCTCGCTGGCAATATTCAGAGTTTTCATTATTTCTTAACAAAAGTGTGTTATGGATACTCTCAAACTGAAGTTAAATTTTATTCTTCCTTACAGAGTAGTAGTAAAATAAATGACCGGGGGAGGGCGGGGAGGCGGGAGGGGTTGGGGCGGAAACTGCTCTCGAATGAACATTGCAGGGACAGTAGCACTGAAATTGAGGCCGGGGTAACATTTTGCCTCTAGGCTAAGCTGGAAAATCTTGAAAATATTTTTCTTTTCCTGTGGCACATTCAGGTTGAATACAAGAACTATTTTTGTGACTAGTTTTTGATGACCTAAGGGAACTGACCATTGTAATTTTTGTACCAGTGAACCAGGAAGTTTAGTGCTTTTATACTCATTTACTTGTGTCTGAAAAACATGAAAGCTTAAGAAACTATGTGAGCTTAAAACTAGTCAAGCAGTTTAGAACCAAAGGCCTGTATGAATAGACACAACTATGCTAGAAAGTTTAAAGTCGGACAACATATTGTTATGTACATAGAGTTTGTTAATATAGTCTTGGTATTCTGTACATACATGTATTACATTTCTACATTTTTAATACTCCTCACATCAGCTTCTGCATTAAGTTTAATTGTGACAGATTTGTGCTGTTCTTCATATATGCAAGACACTTGACTTTACTGTTTTATCCTTGTACATAAAACGTGCAATATGGTGATGTATACAGTCTTTGCTATGTTGGATTTATAAACTGTTTTAAAAAGTTCATCCTTTTGCCAAAATGGTGGAGTATGTACTTGGTAAATCTTAAATCCTGTGGTGAACAGTGGTGTGATTTAAAGCTTTCACCATGTTATATTTTCTTTTGAAACGTTAATTTAGTAATTTTATATTGGGGAAAATAAAGGTTTTTAATTTTATTTAACTAGAATCTCTGCCCTGCTGTAATTAAACATTCTGTACCACATCTGTATTAAAAATTACATTGTTGATTTTCCAGTGGTGGATATCGGCTGTTTATTATTTGACAATCCTAAGAGGGGCAGGATATTGAAATACTCAGTGCTGAAATAACACGGTATATGAAATTTGCTTTGAAATACTTGAGAAAGTAAAAGAGAGTAGACAGATGAAACAAGATTGACAAATGTTGGTAATTGTTGAAGCTAAGGTTGGGTACATGGGGATCCTTGTTTGTCTGACTTTGTGTAAGTTTCCATGATACAAATGTCAAGAGGCGGGTGTTGGGAACAGATGCTCTAGAGGACTTGCATAAATGCTATGTGGCACTGTGGTCTGGCTCTGAATTCTAATTGTTCCCAAGTATACGGAGACACCATATTACCTCCGGCTTTTCCTCTTCAATTATATCAAGGCTTCCAACTTTCTCATCACCCTGGCTTGTTTTGAGATGAATATGCTGGGACGAGGTGGTCATTTATCCCGGCATTGCATTGGCAGCCATGTGTGCACGCACTACCTGTGCCCTATGTTATCACAAATACTCAACCCAAGTCAAGTGATAACTCATTGCAGGTGCCAGTCTGGCCCTCTGGTCTGCCCAGTGACCAGGCAGGTGAGTCAGTTCATTGTCACTCAGCCCCATATAGCCCCAGTGGTGGAAAGATAGGAGTCTTTTCCACAAAGAAGATAATGGTTTTCCTACTTGAAGGGTTTTAAAGACTGTCTTTTTACATAACCAGCTGAGGAAAGCAAATGTGATGGTGTGTACATCTTGAGAACCCAGATGCCAAGTCTTTTGGCATCTTTAAAAGGTCCCCTATCAGTGATAAGGCTGTATTGTACAGACAGAGACAAGGTTATGAAGAGATGATAAAGTGTTATGGGAACTCACTGGAGTCTGCAGCCCATTCATTAGTAGATCCAGATTTAAAGTTGAAGAAATTTTTCTATATAGGTTTACTCTGTGAGTGTCTGACAATCCAGCCCAGTGTAGTAAACTTTGACTCTAATGTCAGCAGAAATGGGTATAAGATACTGTCTTCTTTGTCACTGAGCTGGATTTCCCGGTCGTAAATGCCCTATTTGGAAGCCATAAAATTCAAGTCCCCATGTAGTAAGACAGCTATAAGTCTAGAAAGAGATAACTTGCAGTATCATTAAACTTGGAGAGTAATCTGTACAGATACCATTGTCAGATAAGATTCAGCTTAGAAGGTGACTAACCCTCATTGATTACAACAGTGGAGAAAGGAGCCATCTCTAAGTGAAAGACGTCTCTTGACGTCAAGATGAGTCTGCAGCAACACAAACACATATCCATTAGAACCCTCAATTAGTTTATGTATCAAAATGTAATTTTAGGATAAAGTTACATATTAGAGTACCACTTAAGAGAAATTTTTTTAACATTAAAAAGTTCTATTGCTATTTTTCGGTAAATTTTTGAGTGTTTCCTATAGATTTTATTTATTTTTTAACGAGGTAAAAATACCCAAAAAATTTACCATTTTAATCATTTTTAAGTGCACAGTTCAATGGCATTAAGTACATTTGCGTTGCGCAACCATCGTCACCACCATTCGTCCACAAAACTTTCATCATCCCCCAGCAGAAACTCTGTACTCATTAAACAATAACTCCCTATTGCCCCTTCGGGAAAATTGCTTTTGAAGTAACTTTGGAACTCTACTTAGTACCGTATCAGGGATATTTGCTATCTGGGAACCATCTCTAGGTAGTATATGTAAATAGAGCCAAACCCCTTGCATGAAGAAAGCTGCCATGACTAAGGATGGAAAATTGAAAGGTAACTTATGAAATAAGCATAAGGACTTGTTAACCATAGGACAGAGATACTCACTGTAGAAACTCCATTCAAAAATGTCTGTAATTTCCGTCAACAGGGGATTGTTGGCATAAACTGTGGTACATCACACAGTGGCGGACTGTGTAACTGTATGAAGGAATTAGGGATGTCTCTGTACACTGCTTGGAGTGAGCCACAAGATACTGTAAGTAAAAAACAAGATAGAGGAAAATGTGATTAGTTTGCTACCTATTATTTAAGAAAAGAGGGCTATATAAATAAATACGTATTTGCTTATGTTTTTTTTAGATGGAAGAGAAAAAAAGTTTTAAGTTATTACCTATGGGGGGGGGGATAGAATGATATATAGGGGATAGGGTTAGAAGATAAACCTGTCCAAATATAATTTGCTATAAATATTTGCCTTTAGAAGCATGTGAATATTTACATAACTATTTAAATGAATTTTTTAATTTATTAAAATTGAAGGCAAAATGAAATAAATGAACATAATCAGATATCAAGTTGATGGCATAAATACACAGAAATTATTTCAAATGACTTTAAAATACAGGAATTTTACTGTGTATCCCTAGTAGGATATACTCCAAAGACAAAAATAGTGACAACAAATATGTAAATGATTGGTTAAGAAGTAAAAACCATTTTCAGTAGTTGCTTTGTTTATGGAAGTGGTGTGTTGTTTTTGTGAGACTGTACTGTTATTCCAAGACTGTGATGTTTATTGCTGGGAATAGTAAAGGACTAATTTTGCTGATATTATTGGGAGCCATAGTTGTGGCATGGGAGAAAAAAAAGTTGCATCAATAAGACCAAAGAGGTTAAATAATACCCTTTAGTTCTGAATTTGATGTGGAAATACCAGTTTGAACTCACGATATATTTTTCTTAAATACACACACTTATTTCTTAACTTGGTTCACTGAAAAAGCCAAAAACAATAACCAAGCCAGTAGTTAGTGAGCACTCCTAAATGACCAAATTGTGTTCTATAAATACCTTTCCTATGAAAAGGATCCAGGGCTTCCTGGTGAATGGCTGATTGTAGATTTAGGGCAAAAAATGTCCAAGATGAGTCTGGAGCATCTTTTCATACCAGACATCCAGGGGACTGGTAAAATTCAAAGAAGCTCCTTCTAGCTAGAATGAATATCAACAAGAATAATAATAGCGATGGATTGGAATTATATAATTAAATTCAAGAGTTTATGATGATACTAGGAAAGGAAAGAAAAAACTGGTAACTATTGAAGGAGTTAGTATTCTCAAGAAAGACCGAGGCATTTTCTGCCTCATGATAGCAGCACATACCACCACCTATGACCGGGTCTTGCCAACCACTCCAACCTGAATCTGATTAAGTCTCTACCTACCAGTTCTCCGAGAAATACAGGGCAGGGAGGAACATGTTAAATGACACCAGGGGAAATATAACCAGCAAAATCCAATTCTGTGGGAAGCTCTGTACAACAACCTGGTTATTTCAGAATATTTCAAGAAAAAAAGATGAAGGAGGCACCTATAAAAAGAGATTCGGGCTTTTCTTGATATGACATATCTACTATGTAAAGTAGATATACTTTTCCCTACCCCTTTTAATAAATACGATTAAAACCCTGGATACTATACTTTTTTATTTTTTTTTTGAGAAAAGACGCTGAGAGGCAGAGTGAAGAAAGCAGACAAGCTAGGGACCTTGGGACCCAAAAAATGATACAGCGTGTAAGTTCCCGGTTTTCTTTTTGCCTCATGTATCCCATACATACTTGGAGCGGAAGAAGCCAGCAATACAAAAACACCTACAGGCACAGACAAAAAAAAAAAAAAGACCAGCTCTACTTCACACCTATTATGAATGCTATTTAAAAAAAGGAGGGGGGAAGGGATTGATGAGGATGCACATTGCTGGATGCTGGTGGGAATGTAAATTGTGCAGTTGGCCATGGAAAACGGTATGGTGGTTCCTCAAATACAGAATTACCTTATGATTCAGCAATTCCACTTTGGGGGATGTGCACAAAAGAATTGAAAGAAGAGACTTGAACAGATATTTGTACACCTATGTTCACAGCAGCATTATCCACATCAGCCAAAAGGTGGAAACAACCCAAGTGTCCATTGACGGATGAATAGATAAACAAAATGTGATATAAACATACAACAGAATGTTGTTCAGCCTTATAAAGAAAGGAAATTCTGACACATGCTACAACATGAATGAAACTTGTGGACATTATGCTCAGTAAAATAAGCCAGACACAAAGGGATAAATACTGTATGATTCCACTTCTGTGAGGTACCTAAAGCAGTCCAAATTCACAGAAAGTAAAAGAGTGCCTGCCAGGGTCTGGGGGAGGGAAAGTGGGGTGAGGGAAGGTGGTGATGGTTGCACAACAGCGTGAAGGTGTTTAATGCCACAGGACACTTTAGTTAAAATGGTAACTTTATGTTATGTATATTTAACCATAATTAAAAGAAGAAAAATCAGAAGCCTGCTCTCTAGCCAGAAAAAAAAAAAAAAGCGGCCTTGTAAGACAGAAAATTTTTCGGCAATAATAGATCTACTTCAGCCAACACAACAGAAAAAACCACAGCCCCAATCTCACAAGGCGGGCGAAAGGCTCTAACACCCCGGCCAGGGTGGGTAAGAGGAGACCAGAACGAAGCCAGGACTTTCATCTGTGCTGCTGGCCCAGTGAGTCTCATCCCTGCAGTGCCTGTGGAGACCACTGGGGAGCCTGGACTTGACAGCAAAAGTATGATTCATAAAAGGACAAATCGATAAATAGAACTTGATCAAAAGGAAAAAACGAAAGCAAAAAACCTTTTGCTCTGAGAAGACCCTGTTAAGGGAATGAAAATACAAGCTGAAGACTGGGAGAGAATATATGCAAACCAATATATCCAACAGAGGATGAGAATCTAGAATATATAAATAACACTGAAAACTCCACAGTAAAGAATCAGAAGATCCTATTAGAACATGGGCAAAAGACTTGAAGAGACGTTTCACTGGAGAGGATTGACAGGTGGCAAATAAGGTCATGAAAAGATGCTCGACATCATTAGTCATGAGGTTAATGCAAATTAGAACCACAATGAGAAGTCGTTCATTCAGGACGACTATCAGGATGGCTGAAATAAAACATAGTGACAACACCAAATACTGCTGAGAATGTGAAGAAACTGGATCACTCATCCATTGCTGATGCGAAAGTAAATGGCACAGCCACTCTGAAAAAAGTTCGACAGTTTCTTTAAAAGCTATGGAACAACCATATGACCAGAAATTGCATTTTAGGGCATTCATCCTGGAAAAGTGAAAACTTGCATTCACACAAAAATTCGTACCCAAATATTTATGGCAATTTTATATATAATAGCCAAAAACCGAAACAGTTGTAGATGCTCTTCAATGGGTAAACAGACGGTCGTGCATCCAGGCCATGGAGTGCTGCTGAGCCATGAAACGGAGTGAACCATTGCTGTTCCCTGCGACCTGTGACCCTCCAGAGAATTACTCTGAGTGAAAAGAACCAGTCCTAAAATATTACATAGGCTATGATTCCATTTACATAACATCCTTGAAATGACAAAATTATAGAAATGGAGAGCACGTTAGTGGTTGCCAGGGATTAAAGAAGGGGCAGGATGGGAAGGAAGTGGGGGCCTCTGAAAAGGGATCCCTGAAGCTGTGTGCTGCCGTCCTCTCTCCTGCCAGCCAAGTGCTCCTCCTGCCAGAATGGCCTGTGTCGCCATTAGTGGGATTGTCCAAGCCAGGACCACAGCTGGGCATCAAGCAGACTGTCGTGTCACTCAAGCTCTGTACTCAGAGGACTGGACTCGGCTTAGAGTCAGAGACTTAAATGCCTGTCATATGTTTCACTGAACTGTAGGTCACTTTAAGCAAGCAGTTCTCACATGGTATGAAAAGATCCAAGTTACCTTTTCCTGACTCAACCTCTTGTCTTCCTATAATTATATGCCTTTCCCCATCCTCCTGTGTGACTAACCTCATGGTGACAAGTCTAGAGGGAGCTCCCCACAGAGTTTGGAGTTCACCTTTGTCATTCTCTTGGCTCTCATAGTTTGCAACCAAAGCAGTGCAATCTGACTCTGAGCTAGCAAGTTTCTGGTCATGCCCGCCTTGGGAGAGAGCATAAGAACCTGGGCTTGAGTCTTACTGTCAAGCACACAATCCCCTTGGCCAGCCTGCCCATCATTTCCTATTTCTTTCTTCACCAACTGATGGAATCAAAGGCTATATCTTTGCATTACTTGATATTCACAGGAAACAACAGCCTCTCTATTACCTGGAGTGCTAGACGATTCTTGGGCTTTGCTTGCAAGATAGGTCTCTACTGAGGAGTATTTTTTCAAATGTGCCAAAACCAGTGTCCCACAGAACACACACTGGGACTGCTCCTTTAGCCCACATGAGATCATCCTCTGTCCCGCTTTCTCCCCCATTTTCCCGTGGAAGAGTGCTTGTTTAGACTCCAGCTGGGAACATAGATGCAGCAGTCACCTCCTCCTCCTGGGCAGCCACCTGCTGCTGCCCTTGGCCAATGTAATGGAGTAGCACACACGTTTACTAAAGAGAGGGAGAGTTCCTCCTCCTGCCCCCAGATCAGCCAGTCCTTGCTCTCAGTGTATGATCTGGTGTGTCACAGACCCGTCTGATGTCTACCAAGAATCTGGGGCTTGTCATGCTGCGCAGACATTAAGCAAAATTTTGGAACTCATGTCTGAAGCATGTTCCTTCCTTGTCTGCATGTGATGAGCAAATTCATCTTTCAGTCTCTGTACTTCCTCTACAAGTCGGGGTAAAACCACATCATCTATGTCAAGTGGGGGTGATAGGCCTATTACAGGGTAGCCATCAAGGCTGTAAAGGAACACCCTCCTTTTGTTTGGAAGAAGTGAGAATAATGATTACAATAGTTCCTTGAAGTCATTGTCAATTAGAATTTGCTGGAATGTGGACTCACTGGTTGAAATGGGAGTGGTGGCACCTACACGTATGCTGGTGGTAGTCACCTGGAATTTACCTATTGTAGCTAGAGAAACAGAACGAATAGGGGGGTGGGTGTGTGTGTGTGTGTGTGTGTGTGTGTGTGTGTGTATAAAAATTTACTTTAAGGAGCTGGCTCACATGATTATGGAAGCTGTCAGGTCTCAAGATCTGCAGGGCAAGCAAGAGACCCAGGAGAGCTGATAGTATAGTTTTAGCCTAAAGGTCAGCAGGCTTGAGACCCAGGAAGAGTCAGTTTCATTTTGAGTCCAAAGGCAGGAAAAGCCAATGTCCCAGATGAAAGGCTACCAGGCAAGAATTCTCTCTTATTCAGGGGAGGGTCAGCCTTTTGTATTATTCAAGTCTTCAACTGATTGGATGAGGCCCACCCACATTAGGGAGGGCAACCTGCTCTACTTAGTCTACTGATTTAAATGTTAATCTCATCCAAAAATACCCACATAGAAACATCCAGGATAATGTTTGACCAAATATCTTGGGACCCCTTGGGCCAGCCAAGTTGGAATGACACATAAAATCAACCCTCGCATCTATGACCTGTGCTTTATAAAGGGAACCATGACAAAGAAATGAGGTTGAAATGCTAAGCCTTAGAGACTGGAGCAGCATCACCCCTGATGCAATGCCCAAACCGCCATTAGGATGATGAAGTCACCAGGCCCGAGAGAAGTTGAGAAAGAACTTTCTTTCTTTAGACGCAAAATATTGAGCTGAACTCTGAAATG
>NW_006434373.1:11336652-11347898 GCF_000325575.1 Pteropus alecto
ACAAGTGTCCCAGAGAGCCATCCTAATGTTCCACTTCTTAGCTTGGCACAGAGAAACACTGGATGAGGAGTCTGAAAAGTTGGGTTCTAGCTCAGGTGGATCAAGCATGGAGTCATATCCCATCTCTGAGCATCAGCTTCGTCATCTGTAAAAGAGAAAAATCTCTGTTCCTCTCGACTTCACAGAGGTTTTCTCTCAAATAAGATCATTCATTATTATTATGCCCCACACCCTCTCCAAAAGGATGGTAAGGAGCTTCTTGTAAAGACATATTAAATAGTATCATCTAAGCAAGCATAAAATAATGGAAGTTAAGGAATGGAGAGAAGAGATAGTTGTATGTTATAGGCATGCCTTGTTTTATTGCGTTTCACTTTACGGCGCTTAACAGTCACTGTATGTTTTATTTATTTTACTTCTTTTTTTTTTTTTTTTTTACAAATTGAAAGCAGGACTCTCCACCAGCAAAAAGATTACTACTTGCTTAGTTGCAACACTTGCTTTATTGCGGTGGTCTGGAACCAAACCCAAAATATATCTATGATATGTCTGTACCATACAACATGGACTAAGCCCCAAATTTAGCTCTGAGCATTCTGGTGGCCAAGAGAAAAAGTGCAACACTTTTAAAAGTAGGAAAAAGAACGCTATAAAATTTGCTTACTATATTGCTTTTTCACTTATTGTATTCTTTTTTCTTTTTTTAAGTAAATCATTATACAATTTTTTAAATGATAGTTTAAATTCAATGTATAGGTTCCAAGCATGAAGAACAGAATCCACCCAGGTTGTAAATTCAAACTCCCTACATTTCTAGACATTTTAGACTTCTTAGACTTGTTTAGCTTAGATAGATGAAGTTATCTCTATAATCTCTTCACGATCACAATCTCATGTTCTAGGCAAATCAATAAACTTTTTTCTCTCCTCTCTTTATAAAAATAGCATTTATTCTTTTTTTTTTCCTAATTGTGAAAGTTTTTGCTCCAGGTAGACAGTGTGTAGGAGCATAGAATTACCAGCTTGTCAACCTCTCCTGGACTTGGAGCTCATCTCCCTTCAAAGGAAACTGAGCAGCCTGTCCCTGTGCCAGCTATGCCTCGTCCTGCCTGAGGGTCTTTGAGGCAGCCTCCACAGGGCGGAGGCACGGACATCTCATCGTGGGCACCCAGTTTGACCAGTTCCCACTCCCAAACTGGTACTGTTTTGCCAACTGTAAGAGACCCCAGTCTGGTGGGAAACCACGTTTCAAGCCGCTTCAACTTATTTTGCCCAATATTTCTATCTTCTTGGTGAAAATTTACCTGGAGGCAGAGTGGGCTTGGAAAAAGGATTCCTCATCACCATCCCACTCCATTTAAAAAATGTCTACTGTACCTGTATGAATTTCTTACCCCTTCTGTTCTTGTTTCATCGAGGTATAATTGACACATCACATTATATTTCATATTGAGAAGTGATCACCACAGTAAGTCTAGTTAACATCCGTCACTATACATAGTTTCTTTGCCATTCTTATTTTACTGTTCTAAATTCCACCAACAGGAATTTAACAATCCCACTCCATTTTAAAGTCCCACTCCAAAATAGTCTGATCAGTCAGTCCTGGTGAGAATTGTGCCAACCTGTGATTCTTCCTCTCACACGTGACACTAACTGCACCAAGGAGAGGGAAGGTTTATTGGAGGGAGTAAGAGAAGTCATTTTAGATCTGAGTAGAGGAAAGAAATTCTCTGTGGCTCTTCAGGGAGAGTCATGGAGCTCCTTAGAGACACGGTGTGGTGGGATGTGCCAATAGTCCCTGTAGTCAGTGTAGACCCTCCTTTCCATGGAGCCCACGGGTCGACTTCCTCCCCTTGGCCTCTGTGGAGGGTTTCCCTCTTTTAGTTTCTACTGGAAAGTGGGGGACTGAGCTCCCACTCCTCCTGAGTTGTCCAGATGCCAGTTGCTCCTCCTGGGCCACCATGTACTCCCCGGGAGGCACTGGCCTAGCCTCTTGGGGACTGCTGCCCAGAAAGGAAACATCTCCCTTGGCCTGGTGGAAGGTGGTTGGCTCTGGTGCAGGCTGCAGGGCCCTTCACTTCCCACAGCACTGCTAAGGCTGTACCTATCTATCTGGGAGACATCACCCTAGGATAGGAGCAATGGGTACAAAAGGCTCTTAGGCCTAGTGAAAGTACCCACAAGTCTAAGCCTGTCGAGTCCTGGGGGTCCTCTCAGGAAGGTACCTCAGTTCCGACTATGCTCCCGTGACCTCGGGTCTACTCTCCTCTGGCCGAAAGTGAGTCCTTTTGCAAAGCTCCATGGAGGCGTTTCTACTCACCACACTCTTCTGCCAAGTCAGAGCTATCGTAGGGGTGCTTTAGGCTCCAGGCACAGGTCACCACCGCTCCAACAAAGCTGCTCTTGCCAGGTCCTCCCATGCCTTTCATTTGCAAGATCCCACAGCCAGTTCTCAGTCTGCGCCTTGCCTGACCACCAGCGCCAATTCTTGACTCATGTCTTCACTTGGCTTCCAAGACACAACCCTCTCTTGCCTTCCTCCTGCTTCATGGTCCTTCCCTCTCGGTACCTTTGCTTCTCACCACCTTCTTCTTTTCAGAGTGCCCTAGGGCTCAAATATCACTTCTCTGTTTGCCTTCACTTACTACGTTGGTGATATTGACTGATCTTTATATTCTGAGTATATAATGACTTCCATCATCTATATGTCTCCAGAGCAGACTTCTCCAAACCCCCAGGCTCTCTGTTTACCTGTCTACTTGATAACTTCACTTGAAAATGGGGTAAAATCTGAAATTCAACATGTGTCCAGTCAAAGTACTCATCACCAGAAGAAGCCTTTCTCGGCCCAGTCAATAGCACTGCCATGTAAAAATGAGGTATATGTAAGGAAATGGGGCTTTATATATACGTTGATATATTTTTACTTTCCTAGGGCGAGGGAGAATCTGGTAAAAGCTAATCAGTTTTCCAGAGGGCTTTGGAATCACACAGGTCTGTGCATTCAAATACCAGCTTAGCCACTTACTAATGACATGTCCTTGGCCAAGTGAGTCATGCTCTCTGACCCTGCCAAATCAGAAGGCTGTTGCAAGGATCCAATGACATGTGAGCAGGGCCTGGCACATAGTAAGCTCTTAGGAAAGGTCTCTTTCTATCTTGTCCTGCACTGTCCACAAGGTACACTTTTAGAAACATCCTGGGGACCTGTGGACTTCCTCTTTGTCCCCACCGTGGCCCAATGAACTCTTCACTGTTGCTTCAACCAGCCCTGACTTTGCAGGTTCTGCACCTTTGCCTGGGCTGACCTGGCTCCACCACAGCCCTCTTTGTGGGCCAGTCTTCCATAATTTGGGTGCTAATTAGCCATTGTCTCCTCTGGCATGGCCCACACATACCACCCCCCCAAGCAGAGATAGCACCCACATAGTGCTCTGTGCTTCTTATTTAGCACTTGTTTATTTGACTCTTCTAGCACTGAGCTGGAGCTGAAGAAATAGTGATAGAACAATGAGGGGAAGCTGGCACTTTTTTAGCGCTTTCTCTGTGGCAGGCACTGTTCTAGTGATTCACAAATGTGAATTTATTTAATCTGTCCAACAACCCCTAAAGAGGTACTTCTATTAGCCCCACTTCACAGATGAGGGAACTAAGAGGAAGAAAGGATGACTAATTGGTGCAACATCATATAGCTAGGAAATGGCAGAGCTGGTGTTTGAAGCTATGCACTTAGCTCCAGAGTTCATGCTTTTAACCATTATGTATTTTTCTGCCAAATTAGAGCTGTTACAAATGGTCCAGGTTACAGATCAGGCAGCTGCTACTGTATAGTGAAAGAGCCTGAAAGTAAATGCAACACAAAGGCAAAGATATCTCTCCCTTCGGAACTTATGGTTTTCATATACACTTGACTCTGATCTATTTATTTTTTACTTTTTATATTATAGAGAATTTCAAACATATAAAAAAAGGCAAACCAGTATAGTGGATCCCCACAAACCCATCCCCCAGTTTCAGCTATGATCAACTGACTTACAGCCAATCTTGTTTCACCTTCACCCCACCATTTCCCCTCTTGTGTTATCTAGAAGCACATTCCAGACACATCTGACTTCGTCCCCAGATAGTTCAAGATATACCTCAAAAGATACAGATACCATTATTTTACCTTAAAGTTAGCTATTGTCTGTTAGTATCATCAAATACCCAGTGTTATTTCCAATTGTCTCGTTAATGTCGTACTTTTTAAAAATAATATGACATTTTGAGAAGCAGATGTTTCTTTTGAGCCTCTTTCATTTATAGGTTTTCTCTCCACCTTTTAGTTCACTGAAATTTAGTTGTTGGAGAAAGCAGGCCATCTGTCCTGTGGAGTTTCCCACCGGATTTTGCAGATTGCATCCCTACAGTGTCCCTTAATATGTTCTTCTCGCCTGTCAGTGGGAATTGGGATCCAAGGGCCTGATCAATGTTAGATTTGGATTTTTTTTTTTTTTTGGCAAGACTGTTTTGTAGACGGTAGTATATTTTTCCATCCCAAGGATGTCTTTGTGGGGCTGTTATAAATTCAATCCTATTAATTGATTAGAGATTGCAAAATAGTGATGTTCTATCTTCATTTACTAACTGGAATACTTCTAAGAAGAAAAACTGCCCCTGATCTACCATTTCATTAGCCCTCAGTACGATGTATATAAGAAAAGTAGGCTAAATACCTGTGTTTTTTTTTAATTACCAGTTTTCAAAATAATGTCTTAGTTCATTTGCATCCAGTAACTAATTTGTTTTCTTTTAGCTCCCTTATGAATGCACAGATTTAAACATATTTGATGTTGCATTCAGTATTCTTTTGTATGTTATTTTTTTAATTTGATTTTATCATTAGTTTCAAGTATATAATACATCGGTTAGACATCTATATAGTTTATAAAATGATCCCCCTAATTGCTCTTTCTCTCCTCTGGCTCTCCACCTAGCTATTACATTAATGCTAACTACATTCCCTATGCCGTGCTCCCGATCCCCGTGACCACCTATCACTTACTAATTTGTCCTTCTTTAACCCTTCATCCCTTTCTCCCAGCCCTCCAATCTCCACCCCCCGCTCCCATGATCACCAGATTGTCCTCTATATTTTGAGTCTGTTTTCGATTAGTTTGTTCTTTTTGTTCCTTAGATTCTACATATAAGTGAAATCATTCATATTTATCTTCCTCTGTCTGACTTATTTCACTCAGCATAATAACCTCAAGGTCCATCCATGTCATTGCAAATGATAGGAATTCACTTTTTTTTTATAGCTAAATAATATTCCATTGTATATATGAACCATAACTTCTTTATCCAGTCGTCCGTTGTTGAGCATTTAGGTTGCTTCTGTATCTTGGCTGTTGTAAATTGTGCTGCCATGAACATAGGGATACATAGATCTTTATGAATTATTGTTTTGATTTTCTTTGGGTAAATACCCAGAAGTGCAATTGCTGGGTCAAAAAGTGTATCCGTTTTTAATTTTTTTGAGAAATCTCCAGACTTTTCTGTAGGGGCTATACCAACATTGCAGTAATCATTCTTACTGATGTTCAGATTGTCCTATCTTGGCCAGTGGAAGCTTCCTTGGGCTGCACCTGAGCCCTGTTGCCATGACCCTCAAAGTCTCTAATAACTTCTCTCTGTTGGATATCATGAGGTGTTCCAGACTCCTCTGGTGTATTTGTTGGTACAGACATGGAATCAGCCCCTTCTCCAAGGATCCTTGGGATTTTTTTTTTTAAGTTAGAAACTTGAAAACCACAGTCTGGACACTAAGGATGCTCATTGCTCTCGGTCGGGACTGCAGATGTTTATTTAACCTCATCTATCTTCCACTTCTATGCCCTTCCTTCCACACTGACAATCCTGGCTTTTAGAACATCAGGAATAACAGAATATCACATATTTGCTCTATTCTATATTATATACCTGAAAGCCTCAGAATAACAATGCCAACACTATCTCAAAAAAACAAAAAAACAAAAAAACAAAAAAAAAACTTCAGAATAACAATACCAACACTATCTCAAAAATAAAAAAGCAACCGAATAATACCAAGTGTTGAAAACTATTAAAAACAAAAATTTTTGCAGTTATTTTGTCCTTAGGGTTTATCCAACTAGGGATATTCAGTCAAATTACTGTGCTTTAAAAGCAGTTGAAATAGTTAAATTCATCTGTATCATTTTGTTTTCAGTTTGTAAAGATTGTTCTTTTCCAATTTAATCTTGTTTATGACTTGGTAAAATATTCACATAGCACAGGAGACACGGAAGAAACTTTAATGCATGTTGATAAGTGAAAGAAGCCAACCTAGAAAGGTTATATACTGTGTAAATCCAACTATATGACATTCTGGAAAAAGATCAGTCAGTGGTTGCTAGGGGTGGGAGGGATGAATAGGCAGAACAAAGAAGATTTTTAGGGCAGTAAAATATTCCGTATGATACTGTAATAATGGATACATGTCATTTTACCTTTGTCAAAACTCACAGACCATGCAACACCAAGTGTGGATCTTAATGTAAACTGTGGATTTGGGGTGATAACAACATGTTGACGTTGTTCCTGGAGTGTGACAGTTGCCCCACTCTGGTGCTGGATGCTCAAACTGGAGGAGGCTGTACTCGTGTGGATGTGGGTAGGAAATGTGTGAGAACTCTCTACTTTCACCTCAGTTTTGCTGTGAACACGGAACTACTCTAAAAAGTAAGGTCTATTATTTTTTTCACATAATTCCAAGGTCAAATATGTAAGAAAAAAGGTACATTTAAAGAAGTTATCTTCTGTGCTCATCCCTTCTATTCTTTCCTACTCCTTAAAGAAAATCAGTTCAAATGTTTGGGATTATCCTCTAATTTTTTCAATATCACACACACACACACACACACACACACACACTATTCCTACTTAGCACTCTCTGGAGATTTCTCTCTAATAGTTGTACATAAAACTTTCCATTAAAGACTTGTTTTCGTTAGTTGGGAAGCATGGTAGTTTATTGAACTGTTGAAATACTGTCTCATTTTTCCTTCAGAGCAATAAAAGTTAATAGCACATTTGCACATAAACAGGCGTCCACATAGGCAGTGGCCTTTCATAATCATTCCCTTTGCTAGCTATCTCTATGGCTTTCAAATCTCCAGGCTCTTCTCCATCTGGGGTAGGGCTAAAATGCCTGTGTTTTGAATTAGTGTTGGACCTCTGCCTCTGTCCTGATGTGCACTGAGTCATCGACTGCTCGTCCAACCTCGTTTAAAGCTCTCACACACCTCCTAGGTCCCACGGAAAATAGAAGCAAAGTCCACTTGTAAAGAAAGCGACGCATTCTGCTGATTTAAATGGATTGCCCTCTTGCCTCTCCAAGAAGAGCTTTATTGCTGAGTGGGGGTGAACAGCACTGTCCCAACAGGTGGTTTCACGTCTCTCCCAGTTGTGGAGCACCTGTGTGGGGAGAACTGGCATCTCCTCCCTTGTCACCCCCACCCAGTCATGCCACACACCAGGGTCCCATTTAAGGGTGCAAATTCCACTGTGCTCAGCCTTTGCTGGGGGAGGAGTGGTGTGCTGTTGCATGTGGCCGTTGTCAAGACAGGTCCACTTGTGACTTTGTATCTTTAAAAGACAATAAGAGACCAGCTCTGGGGTCATCTTTTCCATGCTTAGTGGCATGTGCGTTTTCAAACTAAGAGATTTCGAGATGGGCTTTTGATCATAGAAACCTGGACTTGGGAGAGTCTTTGAAGGTCATCTAATTCAGTGGTTCTCAACTCAGAGTGATCTGACCCCCCAAGGTACATATGGCAATGTTCGGAGACATTTTTCAGTTGTTACAATTGAGGGTATAGGTTCTACTGGAATCTAGTGGGTGAAGGACAAGGATGCTGCTAATAGTCTACAATGCATGGGACAGCCCCCACAACAAAGAAGTACTTGACCAAGAATGTCACTAGTGCTGTAGTTGAGAGGACTTGATCTAATTAATTCTTACTTGGTCAACACGTGGTCTGCAGCCTCAAGCAGATGAGTACATGGAACTTGTTAAATAGTGGGTCTTGGCCTCCACACCAGAGCTAGTGAATCAGAATCTACATTTCAACAAGACCTCAGGTGATTCATCTCCCATTAAGGTTTGGGAATCACTGCTCTTAGAGATCCTGTCCCTCAGCCATTCAAATCTTCCTTATAAAGGCTCTAGACTCTGTAGAGCAGATGCAAACATTTCTGGTTCACCCTGTCTGAGTTCCTGACCCACAGAATCTGTGGGTATAATAAAACAGTGGTTGCCAGGACAGTTGCCATCCCTGCTGGCTTAGAATTTGGAGTATGTGTTAATCATGTTTTTTGTCCATATACATGAAAAAATCTTAACAATTAGCAGCAAAATTTATACATTTAAATGAGCATTTTCTTCAATAAGGCCACATTAAAAATATAATTTTATTCGATTTCTTGTCTCTCCACTGCATGAAGTTATACTTGAGGCCATGGATTGGATCTTGTCATCTCTGTATACCCAGAGTGTGCCTCTTAGGAGGCATTTAGCACAAGTTAATTGAATTGAAAAAGACAGATGTTGACACCAACATTGATAGATGCTATAAGTTGCTGAGAAATTTTGATATTAACCAGAATGGCTAAGAATTTAAATTATGAGGTTAAAGAATCTATTCAATCATCAATTACCTGGGTTTGGCATATCTTCCTCACTGTCTATTTTTACAAGCAAAGTTTTATTAGAACACAGCCATGCCCATTCATTTATGTATTGCTTATAAGTGCTTTTGTGCTACAATGGCAGAGGTAACTAGCTGTGACAGAGACTGGGTGGCCTGCAAGCTTGTATTTAGTATCAGGTCTTTTCCAAAAAATCTTTGCCAGCGCCTGAGTTAGACAACCTGAATGTTAACCTCATAGCTTATGGAAGCGTTGAGAGTAAGTATAGACTCCAACAGTGGTTCTCAAACTTGGGTAAGCATCAGAATCTCCTGGAAGGCTTGTTAAAGCACAGAGTACCTGGTCTCACCCCTTGAGTGTCTGATTCAGTAGGTCTGAGTTGGGGTCTGAGAATTTGCATATGATGCTGCTGAGTTGGGGTCTGAGAATTTGCATATGATGCTGCTGAGAATTTGCATATGATGCTGCTGGAGAAACACTGGAGTAGTGGAAATATGAATAAAGAGAGACACTTCAAGCTCTATTCCTGGCTCTGCTATGACTCTCTAGCTAGATGATTTGAGTAAAGATCTAATTTTCTCAAATGTAAAGTTAGGAGACTGGACTACAGCAGGCCTTCCCAACTAATGTCTCAGAATAACTGATTCCCTCAGTTCTCCATGAGGCTAGGCAAGGCATTGGGCCAGTAGTCTCCTGCCCAAGGCAACCTCCTTCATCAATTCCAGAATACTTTATAAATATTGTCATTTTCTATGTGTGCTATGATACATAAAAGACTGGGAAGTGTTGGACCAGAGGACTTTTAAGGCTTTTTAGCTCTGAAATATTATGAGTTTCAATGTTATGATTGACAAACACCTCTATCTCAAATATATATGGATCATTGATCATTTAGTGAATGTGGCAGTTAGCCAGCACCATGCATATGTGGTGCTTTCATTTCTTTCTTATAAATCAGATTCTAAACATACTTTCTCACATAGTTTCTTACTTTTTCTCAAACATAGATTAGGTGTCTGACAGCCTATTCTAAAGTAGATGGATTTGATGTTCAGTCAGCCATTCAGCAACACTACTTGGCCCTTCTTCAGCTCTGGGAGCTGGGCTGCCTGGGGTTTCTTCCTTCTGCCCTTTAATGACACCGTCTATATTCCCCAACAGAAATGTGGCTGCAAAGTGGGTCTGTGTTACTTTTCTACCTCTTCCTCCTGTTCTCTGCTCCAACAGAGAGAAAAATCAGAGACAGTTGTAAAGAGACTAGAAATCTTTTCTCCTCCCATCTTAAGAATTCTCCCTGGCATGTTGTAATTTTAATAAATGTTGATTGAATGAATGAGTAAACAGATGGCATAGTGGTCCCCAACCTTTCTGGATCCAGGCACCGGTGCTCCTATGAGAATCTAATGCATGATGATCTGAGGTGGAGCTGAGGCACTGAGGCTAGCGCTGGGGAGCGGCTGCAAATACAGATGAAGCTTTACTTGCTCACTGGCTACTCACCTCCTGCTGTGCAGCCTAGTTCTTAACAGGCAGCAGACTGGTACCGGTCCGTGGTTTGGGGATTTGGGACCCCTGCTCTAAGCAATTTCCAATCTCCAACACAATACCAAGAGAGGCCTGATAACAAAAGTCAAATCTTTCACTGAAATGTAGTACTCAGGAGAAACTTTGTCTAAAAAGCTCTTTTAATTAATTCAAGATATTTCTTTTAAGGAATTATTTAGCCTAATGGAATTCTATATGTGCACTATATAATGTGTGAAGACATGTACTAGGATAATTTTGACTTCTAATATGAAGATTAGATTCCACAAATGTTTCAGTTATGTGTTCCAGTGTTGTGAAGCTCCCTTAAGAGTCTTGGTAGGAGTATCTGCTGGTCAGTTACGGAGGATGCAGCTTTGAAACCCCTGCCCACCCTAGCCCCAGTCACTTCCTCAGAATCAGAATAACCTGCCTAGAAAGTGGGCTTCACAAGAAAGAAGCGAGGTCTCCTTCTCATTCCATTTCTCCTCATTCTACGCACAGTGCCGGCTAACTGGTAAATACAGTCATGCCTCGGTACCCTCAGGAGGTCGGTTCCAGGACCCCTCAGATACCAAAATCTGCAGATTCTCTAGTCCCTTGTATAAAATGATGTAGTATTTGCATATAAGCTATGCACGTTCTCCTGTATACTTTAAATCATCTCTAGATCACTTATAATACCTAATACAATGTAAATGCTGTGTTAATAGTTGTTATACTGTATTGCTTAGGGAATAATGATGAGAGAAAAGTCTGTAATGTTCAGTACAGGCACGACCATCATAGGTCTAACTACATGGTACATATCAGTAACAACATTACTTTTTTTTTTCTGAATATTTTTGATCCATGGTTGGTAGAATCTGTGGATATGAAACCCATAGATCTGGAGAGATGACTGTATTCCACATGTTGGATTATCGAATTGAGAGAAGTGGGAAAAGAGAGGACGGCAGGAAGGAAGGAAGGAAGGAAGGAAGGAAGGAAGGAAGGTAGGAACGAAGGAA
>NW_006434373.1:11347924-11374198 GCF_000325575.1 Pteropus alecto
ACCCCCTAAAGTGCAATCAATCACATGGAGGTCATCGCCACTGAGAGGGGGGCTGAGGAAAGCAGTGAGATGCCAGGGCTGCTCAGCTCCCACCAGTCTCCTCTCAGGCCTCAGAATTGCTTCTGAATGTTCTTCTATCTGAAAGTCATCAGCCTGAAGACTTTACTTTCTCCCTGTGCACCCACAACAACACACCACTTTCAGAATGATAATCTCCATGACTGGCCAAGAGTTCAAGAGCTAGCTAGAATTTGGACCTGACTCCTGAGCTGTCTGCCTGCTCTTGATTGCCCTTCCGTGCATATTTGTGAGAAAAACCAAAGGGCTGGTGTTTCGTTTCAGTAAGAGAACTGTTGCCACCATTATGCCTGTTACTGTGCTGATAAAACACCTGACCCAAGTGTTTTGTGCTTATCTTGTTATTCTTCAGCCCTTCATAGTGAGCTCCTTAACAGGAAATGGAGGCTCAAAGGGTACAGTGATTTGCTGGCAGAGTCAGGATCGAAACTGCAAGTCCCCTATGCCAGTGTTCTCTGAGCCAGTACAAACAACAGTGGCTCTTAGAGCTAGTAAAGAGATGACAAGGCAAGAAAAGAGAGGACTTTCCTTATTAATATTAAGATTTTGACTAATTTTTAACCAATTTATTTGTATTTTACATTGTCTTATAAATATTTTTCTGGTGGAAAGTAGAAGGTGGGTGGAAAAAAGAAAACCAGGCTAGGAACATAAACTAGAGGCAAGAGTGGAGCCGACACATGTAGATTTGTAATTAAAGACATAGACATTTGCCCACAGGAAAGCACACATTTTTGGCTTTATATTTGCCAGTGTAAAAAGAAACTCAGTTTTAAACAGATGAGTAAAACAATTGCTGAAAAAAAATGTAAGTGGTCCTAAATCCGAGATAGGACATGAACTTCTCCTTATAGTCCCTAAAGAAGAGTCATTTTGGCAACAGGTTTCAGACCTTTTGTATCAAAAAGGCAAGCGTGGCATGTGGAATGGCAATTAAATAAAAGAAATTCTATAAAAGGCATCACCACACAATCCTGGCATATTATCTCTAAAGATCTGGTTCATTCCAGGGGAAGCCTTGACGTGTCCGGGGCCACCTCCAAACATAACCACCACTGCCTCCCTGCGCCTTGCTCTCGAGCCTGTTGGCAAAGCCGAATTTTCCCACTAACAAGAGCTCTTCCTTCAACTTTTATCTTTCTCAGGGTCCCAGCATCCCTTCTTCCCTCACACCATTGCCTTCAGAAGCAAAAGTATGGCTGACGTCTGTGAGAGGCTGTAAAGGTGAAGTCTTTGGACTCTGGAGGCAAGGGACTTGGGCTTGAATTCTGACTCTGCCACTGCCTGATAGTGTGGCTTGGAGCCATTAACTCATCTCTCTTAGTAAATGGAGAGTAATAATAGTGTCTAGCAACTAGGTTTCCTGTAAAGAATAAATGAAATGATCCAGTTATTCCACAAATATTTCTTGAGCTCCTATTATGTGCCAGGCATTGTCCTAGGCCTTTGGGATACATTGTTCTTGTGGATCTTACAGTCCCGTTATGAGTGTCAAACAGTGTTTGGCATATAGTTAAGAAATGTTAGCTGTCCCAGTGCTGTTGAGGAGTTGATGGTGGTAACAGGGAAATTCTTTATTTCAGTCAGGTGACTAATGAAGATGGGTGAATGGCTGGAATGATGTCACTGGAGAGGTGGCTGAAGCCATTTTTACGCTCTCAAAGTTTACAATCCCCATGAGGAGGCAAAAATCTGAGAAAAACATAGCACAAATCATCATGCTATAAGCAGGTGACGAATTGATGGTGTTAAATGACATGAAGAGGAACTCATTCTGACCTGGGGAGGTTATGTGACAAGGGAGACTCCCCTTGGCAGGGCCAACCCAGCTGGAGCTTACCCCACATCTGTTTCCTCCTCCTCCTTACCTGTCAATGGAATTCTGATTGTGTTCAGGTATCTTCCTCTCCCTGTGAAGTGTGCAAGGTAATCCACATCGCTGCTTCCGGGTGAGTGTAGGATCATGATTATTCTACACTGCTCATATCAATCCCAGGCTTCTGATTAGTGAGGACTTCAGGAACAGGCATGCGACCCAATTCTGACCAGTAAGACCCAAGAGAAAGGCTGCTGGGCAATTCTAGAAAAGCTTCCTCTTCAACTGGAAGAACTGCTGTTGCCTTGATCCCAAACCACGGGGGAAGCTACCTAAGATGACTGCAGAGCCAGGAGATACTAAGAAGCAGGGCCGAGCCCTGAGAACCAGCCCTTCTCTCTGGACTCCTTTTGATGCAAGAAAATAAATTTCTTCATTGTTTTAGTATAGGTCTTCTGTTACCTGTTGCCTAAAGCAACCAAATTAATAATATCAGGTATGGTGAAACAAGGATTTAGCAGGACTGGATCACCTCCCTCCAGACTGTTCTACCTGTGTGTCTCTCCAGGAAGAGAGGTCACCTGGCAGGCTAGGAGGCATCCTTGGCTCCATCATTTTCCTCTCCCTAAAATATCCAATCAAGTATTTTCTATCTCCTTTATATTTTCAGAATCTCTTTTCTTCCTTCTTCATGAACACTACCTTTGTTCTGAGGTTTGCCATCCCTTTCTTTAAATATTACCATTGTTTCCTAATTCATCTATACCTCCAGGCCTCTCTCCAGGACATTCTGTAAACAGCTACCTCAGTGTTCGAAATGTGAATCTGACCATACTGTGTCCTGATTGTTTAGAAAAGCTGCCTACCTATTAACAGCTTTAAGGCAATATGCAAAATCTTTCCTTCTGCTCTTGGCTTCCTTAACTGTTCCTGCCCATCCTTTGTGCACCCTCCCCTGCCCTACGTCTTCCCTGCAGCAGTGCAGAACCTGGGGCAGCACTAGGCCCTGTGCTGCTCTCACCTCCAGGGTCTTGCCCAAGCCAACCCTTTTGCTTGGAGGCCTCCCTCCCTCCCACCTGTGCCTGGCCACTTTTCCTTCCCTTGAAAGTGTACCTAATGTGAATGTTATTTCTCCTGAGCAGAAATTCCTGACTCCTAAGTCTGTACTAGCTCCTCCTCGTATGGGCCGCCAACGCATCTGAACTTCACCATCTTAGTACAGGGCGCTGTGTGTAATCTATTTACTTGGTCTTAAATAAATAATAAATAGCCCCGTAAAGCTTTGGCAGGACTATGGGCCACCATAAACATTGAATTTGCAACTTTGGATATGAGCTTATTTACTTTAAGTCATTCTATTTGCTCGGTGCACGGTTGCCTGGGCACCTTATCGTTAATAAATGGTAACTAATGTAGCAAGTTTTCAGCATTTAGGGTAATAGGGGGAAGCATGATGTCATCGAGGCCAGAGGAACACTTCTGAAATCAATCCATTCCATTCTGGCATGTCTCCCTCCTTACCACCCTCTCACAAAGCAAACAGGGAAGCTGGGAGAAGCAAACCTGGGGCATTGTGAAATTGAACCACCCACACTAGCGCAGTCACAAGTTGACCACAAAATTATGTCGGAAATCTCCCCAGGTCCTCTTGCTCGTTACTCTAACGCACACTGGCCACCCACTATGTACCACACCATGTGCTGCACTTTGGGGACCCCCTCATGACAATACCATGTCATTATGGTCTGAACCAGAACAGTGTATACAGCACCAGAGGAGAGTTGGGCCAACTTAATAAAGACAGACATTTTAAAGTAGAGAAGAGTATTTCAAGCAGAGGGAGCAGCCTGTGCACTAATAAGGATCTAGAAAACATGGGGAACTTCACACATGGAGTCTGAGATGACAGGAACCAGTGCTGACACTGAACTTGAAGGATCTCATGCGCCACTTTGGAATCTGGAATTTATCCTGTGACCAATGAGAAGTCCCAGAAGATTTTGTTATGGTGGTGGGTGGGGAATAGGGAGACATGACCATCTCTGAGGTTTGAAAAATATCTTGAGTAGCAGATCAGAGGACGGACTGTAGAGAGGCCGTGGGCTGGATGCATCATGAAATTTCAATCTTTTTTCCTGAGTCATTTCGTGGAATGACTTAGTTGTAATAAACAGCCAAAAAGACATTATAGTTATTCAGAAAGTAAAACACCTTCTCTACTAGCGTGTTATTTCGGACTAACTGATCCCAGAGTGTGCACTTTAGGGTTCTAGAGAGCTCTCATTCTGTAAACAATATCAGGTGAAGAAATAGATCTGAACAGTTGTTGTCCTCCACGTACTAACCTGTAGGATGGAGGTGATAGCTCCTGCCCCACAAGCAGCTTGTGTGAGAGTGTCTGTGAAACCACCTGTCATAGCACCTGGCCCCCGGTGGACTCTCAAAAATTGATCACTATACACAGAGACATTAGAAAGACATATTTCCTTCCTAGGAAAATTTCAGACAGTTTGAACCAGTGCACATTTATAAATACTGTTTCTCTGCCTATGTATCTTGTTCACCTTTATTCACACCTGTTTAGAGTGTGACATTTTCTGCCCTGTTCTTCATCTCATATACTGGAGAATGAGGCAAAGATGAGACTCACAGAGAAATTCAGATCAGAAGGCTTTCCTGGGACAGTTAGTGGACCATCCACTAGGCTATTTCATCTCTGCCAACTAGCTCTCTTGGTCATAGCTTCCTGTTAGAGCCAAGGGCGCAAATGTCATCTGACTCTTCCTGCCTGGATCACTCATGGTTCCTGATATGGTGCTGAAACCAAAACAGGAGCCCCGTGAACACTTGGAGATTAACTGGACACAGCTAAAATATCCTACATAAGACAAATACCATCTGGCAACACAGGTAATATAAAAATAGTATCAGAAGAAGACTTAGAAGTTTGTCTTCACAATGAGAAGATTGACCGAAGATGCTGAAGGAGGCAGGTGTGGTTTACGCAGTTCCATGCAGGAACTCTCTGTTCAAGTACACAATCATATGTATGAATCTCAGGTGGTTTACGCAGTTCCATGCAGGTGATGTCCTCTGTTCAAGTACACAATCATATGTATGAATCTCATTAACATATGTTGGATGGAAGAAGCCAGACACAGAGAGTACATACCGAATGATTTCATTTATATGAATTCAAAATTCACCACCACTGGTGTTAGCAGGAAGGAGAGTAGTTACTTTTGGGTGAAGTAGTGACTGACAGAGAGGCACAAAAGGTGCTTCTGAAATGGTGGGAATGTTCTGTTTTTTAAAATCAATAACCTAATGGATATGTGGATGCACTCGTTTGGGTGAAAATCCCTCAAACTTATGATCCCCCAAGTATGCTTATGATCTGGTTAGAACTTCCAGTACAATTTCTTTAATTTATGTATTTTTAAAACTGAGATATAATTCACATACCATAAAATTGACCCTTTAAAGTATACAAGTAAGTAGTTTTGAGTATATTCCTTATGCAACTATCACCACTGTGTAATTCCAGAACATTTCCATCACTCCACAAAAAACCCTATAGCCATTATCAGTCATTCCCACTCCTCTCCTCCCTGCTCCTGGGAGCTATTAATCTACTTTCTGTCTTCTATGGATTTGTCTGTTGTAGACATTTATATAAATGAATTCATTTATATAAAAGACCATGTGGTCTTTTTCATCTGGCTTCATTCACTTAGCATAATGTTTCAAGGTTCATTCATATTATAGCGTATGTCAGTACTTCATTCTTTTTTATGACTAAATAATATTTCATTACATGGAAAGGCCACATTTTGTTTATCCTTTATCAGTTGATGGACACTTGGGTTCTGTCGCTTTTTGGCTATTGTGAATAATGCTGCTATAAATATTTCTGTATTAGTTTTTGTGTCTTCAATTCTCTTGTGACTTACCTAGTCATGCAATTATAATGTTGAGTAGAAGGGTCTGGAGCAGACATGATTGCCTTGTTTCTGATCTTAGAGGAAAGGTAGCCTTTATAAAGTTGAAGAAGTTCTCTTCTATTTCTAGTTTGTTGAGTGTTTTTAACATGAAAAGTGTTGGATTTTATCAAAAGCTTTTTCTGTGTCTATTGGGATAATCACGTGGTTTTGTCCTTTATTCTATTAATATGGCATATTATGTTGAATTTTGTAAGTTAAATTTTGCATTCCTGGGTAAATCCCACTTAGTTACAGCCTATAATGCTTTCTATATGTTGCTAGATTCTGTTTGCTAATATTTTTTGAGAAATTACTTCTATTCTTTTCTTGTAATACCTTTAGTTTTGGTATTAGGGAAATGCTGGCCTCATAGAATGAGTTGGGAAGTGTTTTCTCCTATTCTATTTTTTCAAAGTTTGTAAAGGTTTGGAACTCCTTCTTTGTTATATGTTTGATAGGATTCACCTATGAGGTAATCTTAGCCTAGGCTTTTCTTCGGGGAAAGTTTTGATTTACTAATTCAATTTCTTTATTTCTTATAGGTCTATTCATACTGTTTATTTCTTCTTGAATCAGTTTCAGTAGTTCATGTCTTTCTAGAATTTGTCCTTTTCATTTAGATTATCAAATTCATTGGCATACAACTGCTCATATTATTACTTTATAGTCCTATTAATTTCTGTAAGGTCAGTAGTAATGCTCTCTTTTAATCTCTCTCTCTCTTTCTCTCTCTCTTTTTCTGTGTGTGTGTGTGCGTGTGTGTGTGTGTGTGTGCGCGTGTGTGTGTTTGTCTCTCTCTCTGTCTCTCTCTCCCCTCCCCGCACCTGTCTCTGTCTCAATTTCTATCTCTGACTAGCTAAAGATTTGTCAATTTTTTGCTCTTTCCAAAGAACCAACTTTTGGTGTCACTGATTTTCTCTATTTTTCTATTCTCATTTTATTTTCTTCCACTCTAGTATTTATTATTTCTTTCTCCATGTTTTAGATTTAGTTCACTTCTTATTCTAGTTTCTTAAGGTAGAAGTTTAAGTTATTGATTTAAAATCTTTCCATTTTTTAAATATAAATTCACAGCTATAAATTTCCCTTGAAGAAATGCTTTAGCTGCATCCCATAAATTTTAATATGTTGTGTTCCATGTGCTCTTGAAAAGATTGATATTTTGCTTTTGTTAGGTGGAATGTTATTTAGATGTCGGTTAGGTCCAACTGGTTGACAGCATTGTTCATATCTTCTATATCTTTGCTAACATTCTTTCTTCTTCTACAAATGACTAAAAGTGAGATATTGAAGTCTTCAACAATAATTGTTGAATTACCTATTTCTTTTTGAACTTTGTTAGTTTTTCCTTCATATATTTTGGAACTCCGTTATTACACATGTATACATTTATAATTGCTATACGTTCATAATGTATTGACCTTTTTATCATAATGAAATGTCCTTCTGTCTCTAGAAATAGTTCTTGTCATAAAGTTTATTTTATCTGATATTTATATAGCCACTCTGGCTTTCTTATATTTTTTCCATTTTCTAAAACATATATTTTTCCATTCTTTTACTTTGAAACTATTTGTGATCTTAATCTAAAGTATGTCTCTCGTAGACAAAATTACAGCAGGATTCTGTTTTTTTAATTCAACCTGACAATCTCTGGGCTTTGGTTGGAGTGTTTAGTCAATTCTCATTAATGTGATTATTGATATGGTTGGATTTCCATCTGCCATTTTGCCGTTTGTTCACTGTGTAGCTCATGTTCTTTTTTGTTCCTCTTTCCATCCTTTACCACCTTTTTTTGGTGTTAAACAAATATTTTAATTCCTCTGTTGATTTTTTAAAGATATTTTCTAAGAGGTTGCTTTAGGAATTACAATAAACACAATCTGCTTTAGGTTGATACTGACTTAACACCAGGAAAATATAGCAACTTTGCTCAAATATAGTTTCATTTCCTTCCCTCCCTTTTATAATATATTATTGGAAAATGTATTGACGCTCTATTATTGTCATATATATTACATCTATATGTTATAAGCCCAACAATATATTATAGCTATTGATTTATATAATTTTGTTTTTTAAATAAATTAAGAGTAGAATATTAAAGAAATCTACTTGTACAGTCTTTTATAATTACACACAAATTGATCATTTCCAGAGCTCTTCATATCCTTTCCAGTTATCTCCTAGTGTTATTTCGTTTTAGGTAGAAAGAGTTCCTTTAGTATTTCTTGTAAGGCAGGTCTACTAGCAATGAATTTTCTCAGTCTTTGTCTTGCTAGGGATATTTTTAGAGCCTTTATTTTTGAAGAATAATTTTGCTAGATATAGCCAACTCAGATCTACTGGTAAGCCCATCTTATGAGTTTTTCATTTTGTTATTTTTGTTTTTTTTTTCAACTATAGGATTTCTACCTGATTCTTTTATGTAGTTTCAATTTCTTTGTTGTTATTTTCCTATAAGTTAGGTCACTATCCACATATTTTCTTTTAATTCTTTGGACACAATTATACCAGTTGCAAAGTAGTTTTCTACAAAAAATTCAATATCTGGGCCCATTCAGAATTAGTTTCTACTGACTGTGTTCTCTGGAGTATGGGGTCCTACTTTCCTGTTTCTTCACCTGTCTCATATTTTTTTGTTGTTGAAAATTAGACATTTTGTAGAATATATTATAGCAACTCTGAATTCTGGTTTTTATTCTGAGTCTCATATGTCATTTTTAATTTTTCTGGAATTGTCTATTTCATATATTTTTTTAAAATTTATTACCATATACTCAGAGAACCCAAAATTTCTTTTGGAATATTAAAACTTAAAAGAGTGTAAAAGAGTAAAAATTTCTTCTATTTTGAAGTAAAGTGTTTCATTATTTTTAAAAAGGTATTTTTCTAAAGGAGTTTCTAAGGTAATATATGATACAGCTATATGCAATAGAAAATAATCGATACCATTTAAAAAAAGAATAAAAAACTTCTGTGTGTACTAATTTGGAAAGATGTCTAAGATCAAATTTTAAATTTAAAAAACCAAGATGCAGAATGGTATATATGGTGTGCTACCATTTATATATGTGCTGCCATTTACATGTATGTATCTAAATTATCTAAGGAAGACAGTGTGGTTGTTGGGAGAAGTGGATGGCTGAGGAATAGGAGTGGGAGGAAGAATTTTTACTCTCTTATACTCTCTGGAATTTTCATATTTGAAAAGAAATTTAGATAAAGCCTTATAACTTATAATAATGAACATTTAATAAGTACTCATGATGTGTAGGCATTTTGTAACTCATTGAGTCCTCACAATAATTTTAAGATATAGTACTTTTTTAAGCCCCATCTTATAGATGAGGAAACCAAGACATAGACCCCCACAAATCTGGGTGTCCAAAACTCCTAAGCCAGTAAATGGTGGAAATCAGTTCTGGGGCCCAGGCTCATAAAAAACTGTATAATATGTGGCACCATACACAGCTTCCTCTTCTTCATGTGTCACTCTGAACACAGAAGTCACTGGTTAGTATACATAGCCTGTCTCAGAAGACTGTAAATTCTATGAGGAAGGGCTTTTCATTTTTAATATGACTCACATAATAGATGCTCAGTAAATATTTTTGAAAAACATAATTAATCCTTGGATTTTTTTTTTTTTTTTTTTTGCACTGTGGTGTAAAATCTGTATTTCCTCATATCACCCTGGAAAAGACATAAAACACATTTCAAAAGGTTAGAGACTCTATAGAATGTTCTGATCTTTTTATTAATCTCTAGAAGTTTTCTGACACCCTCTTGCTTCTATCTCTAAGCACACAGCCTTCTCAGAGGTGTGTCACTGGGAAATATAATTTGTGTATAAGTTGTGTATACACAACTCGTGCTCAGGCACATTTGTGCACGTGTTAAGGGTTAAAAACCACCAAGTTCTTCCGGCTCCCACACTGTTGTCCTGGCTATACTCTCAGGCTTCTCACCTGCCTATGCCCGTCTTCTTCCCCTGCTCCCTGCTCCAGTTAGAGTCCAAAAGTCACAGAGGTTATCTATTGAAACACAGTGAATCATTACTCACCTATTCTAAATGTGTTTTCCCATTAAAGCATCTCTGAAATTAGAGGCTTAATACAGCCAATGATAAGAAAGCATTGTGTCATTATTTAATTGTAATTTTTTTTCTTTCTTCGTGAACTATGCAGCTTCTCACAATAGTTGGCATGTTAGATTTGGTGAAATACAGTTGGCAAAAGGACAAGTAGAAGTTCAGTTCCTCTGAGAACTGATGCTCAACTCAATTTAGATTCTATACTTGTCTTTCTGTGTATTCCCGTCACTCAACTAATCATAGTGATTAAAAACAGCTCCTAAATAGCTCTTGTTATATGCCACACACTAAACAGACTACCTCTCCTCTTTACAACAACCAGGAAAGATAATTTTCTTTGTTTACAGAAAGGAGCAACTCAGGGTTAAAGAAGTCAAGTAACCAGGCCTTGCTTACGTGCTCTCATTCCAGCCAAATGTGTGGTCCATCTAATCTTTTCCTTATTTAAAAACATTTTCCTGGGGCTAAAGGGTATACATGGATTCCTCTTGAAGTCCTCCCATCAGTGGCCTCCGTTCCTCAGTCTGAGTCACATATTATTACAACAAACAATGACTAGTTTCCCAAGTGTCCTGAGGTTATCAGCATGAGGACACGTGTAGTTGCAGTTGTGTGCTCTGCACAAATCGTAGAAAATACTATGTGGGCTGCATCTTCAGGGGAAGTGGAGAGCAGCTGGTTGGTGCAAGATGAGAAGGAATAAGGAAGAAGCAGGCAAATGGTAGCAGAGCCTCACCTAGCTACAGAAGGATTCTAACTCAAGACGGGGAACCATTGGCCAACTGCCTGGGGAACCACAGGCAGTTTCCATCAGCAATCTTGGTAAAAGATCTTCTAAAATAATGACATTAAATATTCTCCTTATGTTTATGAAAATTTTTTCATGTTCAATACATTGGCTCATTACTTTCATACACTGCTAGGGAGAGAAAAATATTTCTGGAAGGCAATTTCGCAATGCGTTTAAAGAGAGCCTAAAATTGTTGTCATACCCTTTGACCAAGAAATTCCAATTTCTAGGAGTTTATACTGGGGAAATCGCTGGAGAGACACACAACTATTTCAGTGCTAGAGTGTTTATTGCAGTGTTGTTAAAATAGCCCCAAAAGGGAACCAATTTAAGGACCCAAATAAAAGGGAAAAACTTAAATTACTTATGGTATCTATTTACAAATAATTGCATTTGAAATAATTGCAGCCATTAAAAAAATAATTTTAAGACTGCTTAGTCCAGGACATAAGATTGAGTGAAAATAGGTTATAAACAATATGTATAATGTGATCCAATATTATTGAGTTTATTTATATGTAAAGAAAGCCTGCAAAGAAATATAATAAAATATTAATATTAGCTATGTCTAGATTTTTAATATACTTTTCAGAACTTTCCAACAAATTTTATAGTAAAAATATATTACTTTTACATTCAGAGAGAGAAAAAGACATCTAAAAAAATTGTTTGCTTAATGTTGATAACATGAAAATAACTTTCTTCAAGAAGGATGTTAGTTCTTCTCGGTTAGTAGGTTTAGAGAAATTGTTTCTATGATTAAAAAGAGAAAGTCCCCGTGCATTTACTGCAGAGCAAACATTATTAAATAGACTGGGATAGGGAAGGTTAACGCTTATCTAATTCTGTAGATCCACTCTGTTCTCATCCATAATAATCTCTTAGGATCTTCAGAGACAATCTCCTGGACAATGAGAAATGAGCATTATCTGTCTCACAGATAAGAAAAACTTCTACATAGATAATTCTTTTTTTTTTTTTCTCTAGACTTAGCAGCTCAATAAAATCTTATTCTTTGAGATTCTTTTCCACTGTGTTGACCTTGTTGGTTGTCTGTAGGCTATTTAGAGAATCCCCGAAGTAATACAAGACTCTAACATTTGTTCCAGAAAACCTTATTTCCTGAGATCAGTAACACAACAAGTTCATGGAAGCTGTTTTTCTTGGCTGGGCACAGATTCTTGCATTAAAAGGGAAAGTATGCTTTATGGTTTCATTTTGTCCCCACTGAAGTGACATAATTTATCTTGCCCAGAGAACATTTTTCAGGTAATATTGTTTCTATGAATCCCACAGGAACTATGAATGAATGAAATGTATTCACCAAAAGATAACTGGGAAATTATGGCAAAGGGACCAATGGTAAGCACTGCATATATTTAAAAATAAAATTGAGACTAAAACAAATGAGAGAATAAAGTGACATCAAAATGTAAATGTTTTGAGCCTTGAGAAGCTACAAAGGACACAACAAATAAAACTCATTGGAGAAAAAGGAATATGGGTGGAGAGTAGAACAGGTTGGTTTGTTGATTACCTCATCTACACTAGCCGGGAGTCAAAAATATCCTTAAAGCTGACAAATCAACAGAAGTATAGTGTACATATCAGTACAAATGTGTAAACACCAAGAAAGAGAACACCCTTAAACTGGGTGATGAAAAAGAGGAAAGGGATACAAGATGAAAAGAAACATTTTAATGTTATTTTTCATAATAGGGAACAATTGATAACATCCGAAGAAATAGATGACGAAGAGTATTACATAAAATTGTAATTATAAACTACTTGTGTAAATATAGAAATCTTTCTCTTTAAACATCAGGAAAAACTAAGACCCCCCAAAATACAAAGAACTAAAATTCATCAAACTGCACACTTGGAGTGGATAAATTTTATGTTATGTAAATCATATCTCTATAAAGCTGTTAAAAAGGCAAAGGAAATGACCACATAATGAAAAGCCTTTTTTAAACTATGGAAACATAAAATATGAAATAAAATAATATGACAGGACTAAAGTCAAACATCTGTAAATGAGATTAACTCACCTATTAAATAAAAGAGTTTCAGATTGGCTCACAAAGCAAATCGCAACTCTATGCTGTCTGCAAGAGACACAGCTAAAACAACGTAATTTAGAAAGATTGAAAATAAAAGAACAAGCAAAGTTTCTCTCTTAATTCCAGCTTCTTTTAAATGATTGTCATCTGTCACAACTCAATAATTTGGCAGTCTGCTAGAATAGTGACAAACATTTGATGCTATTTTACAGAGTGCTTTCATATATACTATCTGTAACTTAACGAGAAAAGTACTTTTATTATTGTTTTACAGACAGGGAACCCATACATAAAAAGTGAAGTGACTTACCCAAGTTCACCTAGCTATTGTTTGATTAAGCTGGAATCAGTCCTAGGTTTTCAGGTCTACTCATCTCATGCCATTTCTTCAACGCTGTTACACATATGCAAATAATTCTCTCTCTTTATAAAAATTGCTTCCATTTTTCAGCATTTCCTTGTTCTATGGTACTCCTGAGACTAGACATTTTATATGTTATGCCCTTAATCCCCATAACACCACCATAAATTAGGTATCATTATCTGCATTTTTCCATTTGTGACTAGAAAGGTTAAGTGAAAAATAAGCAACAAAACTGAGATTCCAAATCAGGTATGCCTCACTCCAGAGCTTGAGGGATTTCTAGTATGTTACTAAAACTGATGTTAGCAAAGCTTGGGACGGAGAAGGTATAAAAGAACTCAAACCGAACAACCAATCCTTAAACATTTTTTATACTTTGTAAAGGCAAATAAAACCTGAGCTGGCTTTACGGGCATATGACCTGTGTAGTCGCCCAGGGCCATGAGCTCAGAAGGGACATGTACTTCATTTAATTCTCTGCTGTACCGCCTTGAAATTCTTAATGCTATCTTTGCATTTGTGTTTTGCAAGTGAAGTTTGATAGGACACTGGAGCATAAGCATGAGCAGTGGAGACACACTCATATGCATCATCTGCCACCACTCCTTGCTGCCCCATCTGCATATCGCCTTCACGACAGCCTGTGAGATTCCAGTGGACCTGTGATGTGTGGGAGTTCAGCAAGACCCAGGGTGGGTACAAGGTAAAGAGTTGTATCTATGACTAAATAAGCAGGGGTGCTGACAGCCCCGAGAGGCCATACTTTCCTTTCCAACCAGAATTTGCTTCCAGTGCAGAGAGAAGGTAATGCTGCTCTAAGAAACGCAACCAAGGAACCCTACCATATCCTTTCTTATACTTGTACTCTTATTCCCTGTGTTAGCCAATGACATATTGAAAATGATGACACAAGGAAAAAGGAAGATAGGGCAACTCATAGTTCCTTTTCCTTTCAGACCTCCTTACTCATTAGTAAGCCAAAGTTTGAGTATTGGTAGAATATGAGTGTAGCAAGAAATGAAATAAAAACAGTAAGTTAGTTTCACATGGTGTTTCCACTGTTCTTGTGAGAACAAAATACGTATGCATGCATAAGTTATGAAATATGTATTATGTAACTTTTATGATTTTGCATATGAGTTAAATGTACTTATACTTGCATTTAAAACAAGCATCATGTAATACAAAAATGAACAGTAACGTTCATGCTAATAATTAAAATTTTTTCTTTACTTAAAATGACATTAAATAGCAAATGAACATTATGACAAGTCAAGAGAGAAACTGTGGAAGAAAGAAAAAGCTATATATTTCAATACCTTCAATGGCACTTTTTGAACAAGAAGCCCTATGTTTTCATTTTGCACCAGGCCCAAATCCATAAATTATGTAGCTGGCCCTAATCAAACACACAGACACACACACAGACACACAGACACACACACACACACGCATATATGTAAACATGAGCTTTTGACAAACAACTGTCCACTTTACCAATACATTTACATTGTAAATATTTTGAGATCTAGAGCTTTCAGTAACATCACCACCTTCAAAGAAAGACCTATCCCCAATGCTCATCAATTCAACTCCATTCCATAGTCACATAATTTTGCACCTAGGATGAGTTTTTCTTGCCACTGACTAACTGAGACCATGTCTGTTATGCCAAATGTGGCAATCTCTGTCGTGTTTCGCTGAGGTGCCATCTCAGTTGCTGTATGTGCTACCAGTGACCTTGCTCAAAGGAGGTGAAGGTCTTAGAGGCTGACCAACAACAGTAAAAAAAAAAAGTAGGTCAATAGGCATGGTAGGTTGACTAATGGCCTCCCCCAAAATAGGTCTGTATCCCTGGACCTTGTAAATGTTAATTATATGGAAACAGTCCTTGAGGATGTGGTTGAGTTAAAATGGGCCTGATTTACAGGGTAAGCCTTAAATATAATCACACGTACCCTTATAAAAAGGAGGCAGAGGGAGATTTGAGGATACACAAAAGAGGAGAAGGCCATGTAAAGACAGAGGCAGAGATTAGAATGATGTGGTCACAAGCTGAGGAATGCTGGTAGCCACCAGAGTTAGAAGAGGAAATGAAGGATTCTGCCCTAGCATCTCCAGGAAAGCAGCCTTACTGACGCTGTGATTTTGGACTTCTGGTGTCCAAAACTATGAAAGAATAAATTTCTGTTGTTTTAAGCCACCAAGTTTTGGTAATTAACTTATTCCTTCATAGAAAAACAAAAAAGAAAAAAGAAAGAAAAACAAACAAAACAAAGCCTCACTCTTAAGGTAGAAAATTAAGACTATAATAGTAGAGAGTTAAAGGAAATTATTTAAAGGCTTTAAGGAGACTGAAAAACCGTTAAAAATAGTCTCGTCTCTTCCTGTCCACAAAAGTTCATGGACCACGTGTAGCAGAACTTGAGAATCAAAACACGATTTTATATAGTCATATTAAGCTATCCCTGATAGTTTGTCATCACAGAGAAAAGCTTCAAGTCGTTCATTAAAGCACATTGGTATTTAGAAAGACATAGTTTTTATAAAGAACAGAGTTTCATAAATGTATTTTATAAATAATTTTGTGATTATAGGACTTATATAACCATTAGAGAGAAATGTGTATCATGACCCTTGTAACAAAATAACACCACCTCTAATATTACCGATTTACAGCCTTGCTTCTGTTAAACTTACTGTCTTCTATTCGTATAGTTTACTCACTGCCCGGTACATAGATTTGCACCTTCAAGAAGTTGATTCACCCTGCAATTGCTGAGTGCTCTGTATCTTTGTTAGGTTCATATCATTTACTCTGTGTTTTCTTCTTTCAAAAAATAAATCTACACAACATAGTCTGAGCAGATATAAGAGAACAACACTTAGTATAGTAGGTCTTTATAGATTCTGGTAGAATTTCATATGAATAATAGATTTTATATCATTAAAACATAAAGGAAACAAAAGCTTATGATCTTTAGATAATTTGATTTTTTAAAATTATGTTAATAGTATTCAGAATGATATGCTTGCCGGTTAGTTTCCTCCCTTTTCCTTGCCCCTCCCCAGGAAGATATACAAATAGCTATTAGGCACCTGAAAAAGTCCTCATTGTTTTTAATCATTAGGAAAATGCAAGTTAAAACCCACACACCTCTAAAACAAAATCTTTCTGTGAACCTTCCTTATCAGTAATGTGTTGGCAAATAGTTAACATCAGCTCTCTGAGGGAAAAAACAGCCCTGATTAGTAGCATTTGCCAGTCTCTTTGGTGTAAGTACTCCCACCGTGGCTGGTATCCAGCCACCCATCTGACGTCTAAAGGTGGAGTCGGGAAGAGATATGCATAGTCAGCTCAGGGTGAGCCACCCCCATGCACCACTGCTCCTTACACGCCAGAGCTGCCACCATCACCTCTCCATTCAGAGGAAAGGCCCATGGGGGACATCTGTCTATCTGCCCAACTGCAAGGGAAACCCATACCCTTGCTTAGAAAAGTCCATATATTCCTTTATTCTTTAAGCGAACAAATAAAGAAGGCTCATCAAACCGAGAGCAAAATCCAGTAACTTAAAAGAGAAGGCCCTGGATGAGTGAACGAGACCCTGGAGGGGGCCTGAGATGATTTAGAGGTAAGAGGGGATTTTATTTTGAAATTTCAATTTGTATCCTCAGAGAGATTCAAGGAGATGTTCCATCTTCAAACATGATAAAAATAGCTCTTGGAAATGTAAATTATTTTTTGCTAAGTAAAATTTCAAGGATGAAAAATGAGACAATTAATATAAAAGAAAAATGTATAAAATTTTTTAATTGCGACCATCTATCAAAAAATGTATTATTTAGATGTCGTATCTTCAAAATATTTTTATTTTAAAATAACTTTAGACTTATGGAAAAGTGCAAAAATAGTACAGAGAGTTATGATATACTCTTACCCCGTCTTCTCCTTATGCACAGAAAAAAGGGAGAAGGGGCGATTCCATGGAAAATAACCTCACAGGGTGATCTGATCATAAATTCCTAACTGGGCAGGTCATGGTGGGCAGTCATGCCCCAGACTATAGCTTTTTAGCAAAAGGTTAATCTTTGCCTTAAGCAAGTGCTCTCCGTTACTATGCATCTAGGTTGACACACCTTTGAAATAAACTACCCTCAAGAGAGCACATAATTTTGTTACTATCCTGTAATCCCACTCCCGCCTTGCCTTCTCTAATCTTACTTATGTTCCCTCCTTAATTTCAAATGCATAAGAGATACAAAACTCATTCTCAGGAGCATTTGAGATCTTCTTGCTCTCTGGCATATGTAGTCAGTTTGGCTCAAGTAAACTCTTACAAAAATTCTGTACAGATTTGGCCGTGTCTTAAATTGACATTTTCTCAGCCTAGCAGGATTCTGAAGAAGCCCGCCAGAACCACCCTGCCAACCAGGAACCACCATGCCCCACTGGCATTGCATCAGGTGGACCTGGGTAAGTTTCTCTCAGAATTGAGAGCTTCCTTGCTTTAAGTAGCAGTTCTTTAATTTAATCACATCAGCAAAGTCCTTTTTGCCACTTAAGGTAGCATATCAATCAAACTCTGGGGATTTGGACATGGATAACTTTGTGCAGGCGGAGGGTATTTTCGCTGTCCCTCATAGGTCAAAATAAGGCTAGAATGTTGGCTTCTACCATGATGACTGAGAAGCCCAGGTCATTTCTTAATTAAAGGTGGTAACATATTTAACAGAGTACTGATAGTATTACGTAGTTTTACTTTACCTTAGGGGAGAAGACCTTTTTAAATTCTGAGACAGTTTCTAGTAGTTTGTTTGTTTGTTTGTTTGTTTGTTTTCATTCAACCTGTCTAATTTTTTAGGTGGCTTGTTCTAATTGTGCATTCAAAAAAATTAATTTAAAAATATCAAAGGATCCTCCTCTTGGTCATCTGGGTATTAAGGGGAGGCTGATGGTCCATGGGCTTGTTGGCCTGGGAGGCACCATTTCCCTTACATGCTCGTCTCTGAACAAGCCAAATGCCGTAAATGTCCCTGTAGGACTGTTTTACACCCAGGAGGTAATGTTTCCTCAGGCAACCCCACGAATATTCTTAGTTGCCTGAGAATACCTGAGCAAGGGCCAGCAAGAGCTTGTGGGAGGCCACTGGAACTGTGACGTTTTCCAAGGCATGAGAGGTTTGAAGATATTACGCTGCTGGCTTTGGAAATGGAGGAGAGGACCACATGCCAGGTGGCCTCTAGAAGCCAGAAAAGCGAGGAAATAGATTCTCCCCTGGAGCCTCCAGAAGGAACTCAGCTTTGCCAGTGTAGGGAGGAAGACGCATTCCTCTACCCTCACGGTTCTTCTGGCTGGTCCAATAAGCAAATAGATATGAGACGATTAGCAAGAGAAAATCACCAAATGTAATACATATGTATATATGGGGACTCCACATACATAAGAGAGTCAGAGATCCCACATGCATGAAAGGTTCAGAGATAGAGGGGGATTGAGGAATATAAGGCATTCTGAGCTATAGCTGAGGTGAGGTGCCTTGGGGGCTTCAAAAGGTCATTGCAGGATGATAAGAGCAGACATTCAGTAAATAGAAGTTTGCCTTGCCCTATAGATAGGTCAAAAGAAGTTATTTCTGATAATTAACTATTTGGGGCAAGGACCCTAATTCAAATTCTTCTAGGTGGTTAAGGAAGGGTCAGAAGTTTCTCTTGAAGTTACCTTGAGCTCAGCACAATTCTCATATCACAGAGGCACATCTTGGGGGTGCGGGGGGCTCACCTGAACTCCCATACCACCATAAGACTTTTAGCTCCATAAGACCCATTTGGGACTTCTGACCTCCATAACTGTAATAAATTTATGCTGTTTTAAGCCACATAGTTTGTGGTAATTTGTTAAAGCAGCAATAAAAAACTAATATATTGCCTCAAAAAAATTATTTATCCTTTTTTTATTTGCCAATAATATAGATTTGAGTGATATAAAATTGGAAAGATAAATTAAGTGACCTACTATAAAAATACCTGAATTTTCTCAGTCTGTGCTATTCATGGCATTTGGAGAGATGATACATCTCTATTAATTCTAGAAAATAAAATTGAATAATCATATATGAGTAAACCAGGCACCAAAATTATATATTTATTCACAGTAAATTCCCAAGACTCCATCACCTGTATTTCTAATTCGTAGTAATTGACTAGAGCAGCTCATTAGATAGATGCACTTTGACAAATTCTAGTTTTGCATAATTAAAGCTGAAGTGAATAAATAGGGCATTTGCGTCTATGTTTCTTATATCAGATGATAAATAAATTGTAATATTATTGGCACATAAACCAATAATACATGCAACATTACCATTTTTATGCCTGGAAGTTTGGGATAATTTCTAAAAGCAATGGCTAATGAGTTGGGGGTTTTTTTCCCCAAAGAGCAGTGAAGAGAGCACGGGAGAAATTAAAAAGATTCCTGCTTCCTTATTTATTTTTGACATGTCCCAGGGATTTTATATTAATTAATTGGAAGAAGTTTTTCCAAATACGTTTTCTAATACTTTCTGTAGTAGCGACACTCCAGATAATGAAAAGCCACCAGCATCTACTGCTGATTTAGGCAATGTGTACAGTTGCTTGTATTGCTATTGTATGGGCCTCTTTTCAGTTTCTTCCAAGTGCCTAAGGAAAGTAAACTTTATTTGAGAATGACAAATATGTTATTTGCTCTCTCAGCATATGGAGGTGAAGAATTATTGGATGGCCTTTATTTTCCTTCTTAAAGTGATATGTTTTCATATCAAAATAATTTGAGTTTTTTGTTTCTTTCTTTCTTAATTTGAAGTAAGATAGTGGTATGCCCCTCAGGTGATAACAGAGATTAGACTATTCAGTGTCCCTAGAGCAGTCCCCCCATTTTCTCTCTTTGCTGGTCTACCTGAGAATACCAGGTTTGGGTTATAGGTCTTCGTCTCCCCAGGCTACACCTGTGTCCCTAATTCCCATAGCTTTCCACTCAGCAGCTGGCAAACCAGGCTGTGCTGTAAAGATGAAAGACAAAGCTGTGGAGAAACTATGACTTGAACTGCACCACAGCCACTCTAACCCAGTGTCCCAGGATAAGCCAGTCTTGTGCGTAGTAGGAGTTGGCCCATGTGGTATAATTTCCTAAGTGCTGGGAAAAGACTTGCTTCTTAAAACATCTTCCCTTCTCTCAATTTCACAGCTACAGTCTCCTCTGTTTCTTTTAAATAGGTGGCTTTTCCCTCCCTTTGTTAAAATGCAGATTTCCAAGAAAAATTAACACCTTGAGGTTTATCAGGCATTTATTTCATAGTGTGGGTAAGTTACCAGATTTCCTCCTGAGAGTAGATTTTGGTGGAAAGAGAGAACATGAAAACCTCGGTAGCTAAGGAACAGTAGGCATTTGTGGAAGGAAATGATTTAGAAAGAGCAGGCTGTTCACAGGGAATCAACATTTTATAGATTATCCTAAAACAGATCTTTTGTTCAAAGTATAATGATCTTTCCATTCTTTATCCTCCCTCATCCTTAAATCTGGGACATTGCCTTCTCCACACCCATAACCACCCTCTCCCTGCACCTTCTACTTCCCTTACCTCCCCACCCCAACCAGTAAGGACATAACCTAGCACTAACTCTGCCCACACTGATGACCACACTGTCGTTACAGCTAGAAGAAGCTGGAGTTGCCCACTTTGCTCTAAAGAAAACAGATTGAAGAAATATTTTAAATACTTCTACTAATATTAAAATATATTAAATATATTTAGATTTTACATAAATACATTAAAACATAATGCAAAGATATGTTAAAATAACAAAAATAAGTAACATCACTTCACACCCCCTAAGATTGCTATAATCAATCAGAAAGACAGATAATAAGTGTTGGTGAGGATGTGGAGAAAAATAAAACCCTCATACACTGCTGATAGGGATGTAAAATAGTGCAGCCATTTTGGAAAACAGTCTGGCAGTTCTTCAAATGATTGTACATAGAGTTACCTTATAACCCAGAAATTCTACTCCAAGGTATATACAAAAAAGAAATGAAAACATATGTCCACACAAAAACATGGGCATAAATTTTTATAGCAGCAAAAAAGCAAATAGAACCCTCATACACTGCTGATAGGGATGTAAAATAATGCAGCCGTTTTGGAAAACAGTCTGGCAGTTCCTCAAATGATTGTACATAGAGTTACCTTATAACCCAGAAATTCTACTCCAAGGTATATACAAAAAAGAAATGAAAACATATGTCCACACAAAAACATGGGCATAAATTTTTATAGCAGCAAAAAAGCAGACAGAACCCAAATGTCCATTGATGAAATGTCGAGAATAGACAAATCTACAGAGGCAGAAAACAGTACTGGTTGCCTAGAACTGTGGGAAGAGAGTGACTACTAATGGGTATGGGGCTCCTTTACCACCATGATGAAAATGTTCCAAAATTGATTGTGGCAATGACTACCCAACTTTGAAAACTACTGGACTGTACATTTTAAATGAGTGAATTGTATGGCGTGTGAATTACATCTCAATAAAGCTATTACAAAAAGGAAAGAGTAACATGACACAGAGGCTGGACTCTCCACACACCATGCTGAGGAATTCGCAAATTCCCACTGGAGCTCAATCAGCCCAGAGATGCTGATCCTGACCCCCACCTGCTCCCCAACAGTACCCCAGGATTCCAGAGAATCTCACCAATCCAGGTGGCATCTAACCCAGCGACCTGTGAACCACCCCGACTCCAATCCCTACCTCCAAATACTATAGACGTCATTGTGTGGTTGTTGAAGTTCAGCTAGCAAGGTTTTATTAAAGAAAACATTCTTATTTAGAGTGGGTATATCTTATAAACTATATATGTATTTAATATATACATATATATTTTAATGTAATAAGAGATTTATCCATGTTATTATAAAAATGAGTTCATTGGCTATACAACAAATATTTATTGAGCATTTTACTAAGCACCAGACACTTTACTTACAGCTGGGAACAGACGAGGATAAGACAACATGAACATTATCTGTGATAATGATTCAGATCATAAATAATTACTTTCCAATAGTGACAATACTGTCTCTCCCTCACAATAAACCTAATGCCACAACCAGCTTCTACTCTGGAACCTGTGTGAAAAAACTGAGCCCAGTTTTAGAGGGCAAATCTCTCTTTGACAAGACAGGAAAATGAAGCCCAGTGAGGGAAGGTGACTTGCCCCAACATCACACTGGGTGACTCTATTAAGCCAGTAACTCTCGAATCATCTGTGAGGCTCTTGAAATCTTGCAATTGTACCACTCCCTGACCAAAGGAGGATGATCAGGAAACATTTCTGGGTGGTGCTGGCTTTTCCTCGTAATATAACAAACGTTGTGAGTCCACCTCCCAACTCTGCACTGAGATGTTGCTGAAAGCTTGCATTTCCATGGTCTTCCTCACCCCCTCTTCAGTCTTTGCCCTCTCAACCAAGGCACCATTGAATTGTGGGACTATCATTCCCTTGCTTAAAGAAGAGTTTGATCAGATATAAATATGTACAGCTAAAGTCATTCTGAAATGTTATAAAGAAAAGTATATTAAAGAAGAGGAAATCATCTTATACATTTGTATGTATTCTCCACATTGCTCAACAAGGTGCTTCTGCAGACTAGTTCTCAGCAGCCACTGTAAGGCACTCGGGTCCATCAGAGATGGCATGAGTTGTGAAACCAGACAAGTATTTTCGAATGAATTTAAATTGGTTGCTGATTCTCTTCTCCTGGAACCTGTTTTCCAAATGACCTTTAGTCATATTTTTATACCTCAAATTCTTCCTTCCCCTATTCCAGGCCATTTTGCAGAATCTCTCTCTTCTCAAATAGATGACTGTGGGACCCACTTTTGTTGTTCACCCTTCAACCATCAGCATCTCCACTGTGGTTCTCGTTGCTTTATAGAAAAACCACTCAATCTAATTCTGAGACCAAATTAAAAGGTCTTTAAAGCTAAGCAATCTGAGGGACAGAGCTGAAGAAAATGACACTCTATTACTGGAAAAACTTCACAAATCACCTTTTAAGCCAGCATTCTTACTGAAATAGACTGCTATGAAACCTCTGTACCATTCTTCAGTGAAAAGAAAATGATGAGGGATCTAGATGTGAATGACTCAGCGTAACCATTTTGTGCTGATCTCATCATTGCCACTGACATCCCCTTCTCCCCTAGTAATTTTCATGAGGACAGTCCTCTGAGGCCAAGCAACAGTTTTGTTAATCCAGGACCAGCTTGCCAATTCGGCACATTCAAGTGCCACACATGGGGTACTTTGGGGGACGTGTAGTGGGTTCGGTGGAGCGCCCCCTGCCCAATATGTACACCTGGAACTGGTGGATATGACCTTATTTTGAAAAAGGGTCTTTGCAGATGGAATTAAATTAAGGATCTTGAGAGGAGGTGCTCCTGTATTAGGGTAGGCCCTAAATCTAATGACAAGTGCCCTCAGAGTAGAAAGGGAGAGAAGACACAGGGGAGGAGGTGACCTGAGGTCAGAGACAGAGATTAAAGGGATACTGCCACAAGCCAAGAAACAGCTGGAACCACCAGAAGCAGGGAGAGGCAAGGAAGGATTCTCCCCTGGAGCCTTCTGAGGGAATGCGCTGTCAACACCTTGACTGCAGATTTCTGGCCTCCAAAACTGTTATTAACTGATAAATTTCTGTTATTTTAAGCCACCAATTTTAAGCTCAATTTTGTGGTAATAGATTACAGCCACCTCAGGAAGTCAACACATGGAGGGCTGAGGGGAAAGACAGAGTGAAATAGAGGCTTCTGCAGTGTTACTCTCTGTCTCTATTTTTTTTTGTTGTTGTTGTTGTTGTTGTTGGGTTTTTGTTTTGTTTTTGAGAACAATTTTTATCTTTTTACTAAGGAGGAAAAAATATTTAATATTTTTGTTGCATAAGGAATAATGTTACTCTCTCTTGAGATGGGGTAGAGGACATGGAAGTGCCCAAGTCCAAGTTATTCCTCTAGAAACGCCACGTACCAAAGAGCACCTGGCGAGAAACACCTGGCCTCCGAGTCCAGACCATCCTGAGAATTCTAGCAGATTCCAGGGATTGGCTGATGTACCAGAATCAGCAGAGCTTGTCTCTTCCTCGGGTTTTGGTTTTTTTTTGCTTCTCCATCTTGAGTAACTTGCTATGTTGTCATGCTTAAAAGATAACATAGAATACGAGTGTAGGACTGTTTACCCAATGACCATCACTAGCACAGTAGTTTGCCCTTGGAGGTGATAAATAAATAAAGGCTGAGTGAAGAATTAAACATGTGGAAGAAATAGCGTTTGCCTCACAACTACTGAGAAGTGGGCTGCACCTCAACGAAGAGTTTCTGATTCAATAGATCTGGGATGGGACCTGAGAATTTTCTTTGTCACAGGTTTCCAGGTGATATTGATGCTGCTGGTCCAAGGACCCCACTTTGAGAACCACTGGCTGTAAAAAAAAATAAAATAAAAATAAAAATAAATTGAACCATTTTCAAATGGAGCTGGAGCTGCCACCCTAGGGAACGGCCTTGCACATTTTCTGCCTCAAACCTTTGGAATGTTAAAACAGAGCAAAATAAACTTTGGACTGGGCCTAAGGCAATACTGTGCCCCGAAGAACCATTTGCAAAGATAACAAGAAAGCAGTTATGATACAAGACTGAAGTTAATAATATTGCTTGGAATTAGCGTTGCTACATTAGCTCATCTGCACCAATAGAAATCCCTTCCTTCTGTTGATGTAATGTTCCCCTTCCCTTTCTCCCCTTGTCTTTGTTTCCTAATTAGAATATTATTTGGGCTTCTGCCTGAATCGATGCTTCTCCAATAGCTATTCTTTGATCTCAAATACATGCTAGCTGCCTCTCACTTTGAAAGACCTTTTATTTTTAGGTTAACATGGCCTAGAACAAAAGCGCCCAGCATTCTGTTTCATGAGTTCAACAACAAAATTACCACTCCATCGAGAAAGCTTTGATCAAAATAAACTATCACAAGCTTCCCTTTCCACCCCTGGCTTATCTGATGACAGGAACAACAACTATGAAGCATGCTTTCGATCCTTCCAGAGCAAATTATCTTTCCTTCATCAATGCTGCATTTTTCTACCTGATGCAATCTTTTTACTCGCAGCCCCCATGCCTTTAGGTAACATTACCTGTTGCCTTGTGTTTTATCAATTGAGCCTTTCCCTGAAGAGGTTTCTCTTCCTCATGCGCAATGACGAAAACCGGAAGAGGGCAGAGCTACCAGGGTTTCTCCCTCTACACCACAGTCTTCCCGTTAACCTGGGAGACTTGCTGAGACTCAAAAGTTAAGAGACAGATGAATTGGCACTAAGTGTGTATGTGCATACAATGGAATATTATTCAGCCTTAAAAAGGAAAAAAAAAATCTGACATATGCTAGAATATGGATGAACCTTGAAGAAATCATGCTAAGTGAAAGAAGCCAGACACAAAACGGCAAATGCTTTTTGATTCCAGCTATATGAGGTACCTAGAATCATCAAATTCATAGAGACAGAAAGTAGAATGGTGGTGCGAGGGGTCAGGGTAGGGGGGATGGAGAGTTAGTGTTTAATGGGTAGAGTTTGTTTGAAAAGATGAAAAAGTTCTGAAGATGATTGCACAACAATGTCAATGTACTTCAGGGCACTTAATGTACACTTAACAGGTAAGATGGTACATTTTATGTTATGTATATTTACCACTTTTTTTTTTTTCTTAAGGCAATAGACACTTGCTTTCCCTTCCCTTTTTAATGTTCCTCTCAGTGTTTGCAGAGCACAAACCCCTCAAGTCAGACAAGGAAACAGAAAAATGATCTGGAGTTTATCACTATATTATTTTTGTTGTTGTTATTTGTTGTTGTTGTTGTTGTTGTTGTATTTTTAAGGGAAGGATAGGTAGAATCCTCCAGAAACGCTTTTCTGGGTTCACACTCCAGGTGAAGCCACACATCTAGGCATGCGCACGTGAAACTGACCAACGTCTCACCCACTTTTGC
>NW_006434373.1:11374260-11405850 GCF_000325575.1 Pteropus alecto
AGATGTGTTTTTTTCTCGGCACAGAGGTTTCCAAAGTGGGGTCCCCAGAGCAGCAACATCAACATTGCCTTAGAACTTCTTAGAAAAGCAAATTCTCGGGCCTCGCCCGACCTACCGCATCAGCAGATCTGGGCTATGGCCCGGGAACCTGCGTTTTAACAAGCCTTCCCTGTGGCTCAGTTGTGCGCTCACGTTGGGGCGTCCCTGGCCCAGGTCTCCCGCTGCCACCTTCAGCTGTGCTTCTCTCCCACCCCTAAGGCCCTGGGGCAGAACAGCGGAGTCCTCTGCTGGGGCTCAAGGTGCGCTAACCTCTGCTCTCTGCTGTTCCAGCGCCTGCAAGGGCGGAGCCTGGCCACCACGCCTGCACACCTCCAGCTGTACAGGTAGCTGGGCAGAGCCTGGAAACAAAGTCATAGGAGCAACACCTTAAAAAAAAAGTCTTCCCGCCTGGACTTCTCGCTCGCCAGTCGCAGGAAGCCCTCGGAGCCACCACCATGGGTAGGCTTCCGTGTCCGGGCTGGGGCGGGGTCGCGGCGGAGCAGGGTCTGCGCGGTTGGGGTGTTGCGGAAGGGGCAGAAGGGGCGGAAGGGACGGAAGGGACGGAAGGGACGGAAGGGATTCGGCAGGGCTGAGACCCTGGTCCCGGAGGTTCATGGACTTGCACGCAGATCCGGGAAGGCTGGCACCGCTGGTGGGCGCAAGGGCAGAGACATGTCACCTTGGTGGGAAGTGACTAGGGAGTCAGGTACCCGGGGCTCGCGGGCTCCCGGGAAGTTGTCGGGCGCCGGATCTCTGGTGCCGGGAGGTCTTGACGCTCCCGGGGCGCAGAGGCAGAGGGCTCTGAGGCGCCCAGACTCAGAGGTTACAAGAATGAACGCAGTATCTTCCACCTGCCCACCTGTCGGCAATCCTCGGTCCTCGGGTTCCGACCCTGCGATCTGCGAGTGCGCTCTAAGGTGGACTGGGTGGTGCGTGCCATGGCAGGGCCAGCAAAACCTCCGCCTGCCTGTGGGCGCTTAGCGGCCGCCTTTGCACTTCTCTTGCGGCTGGCTGGAGAGGTGGCCCCAGAGCTCTGGAGGGGCCCAAGAGGAATTGAGCCTGGCCATTTGTGGCCCTTCTTATCATTCTGCCACTGTCCTCAAGCTTCACAGAGGAAAGTGGCTGGTCCTCCTTAGGCATGAAGTGTTAGCAGGACATCTAGGAAAAAACTAAATCCTGCCTGCTTCAGAATAAACTACTCTAGAATAAATGCAGAAGCAGAGAGCAGGTTCTGGAAGAGACCAGAGGTCAGCCCAGCCCTCTTCCCCCTTAAAAATAGAGAAGGTGGGGCAAGTGACTCCTCTTGAGTTGTACCAAGGATGGGCCTGGGCAGGCGCAGTGCGACCACATGATTGAGAGAACCGGGTCTGACTTTGGCTTACCGGCACGGCACGTGCATTCGCAGTTCTTCCACTTGCTACTTCCTCAGCCTTTAGACCAAAATATGAGTGCGGCCTCGGTGGCTGTACTGAGGTGTGTAAGCGCATAACACCTGGTGCGCAGCACTCCAGTTGGCTCGCGTGGTCTCACTGCCCCATGCAGTGTCATGGTTCTGAGGCAGCAGTATTGAGTGCTTCACGGGTGGGACTTCTAGTTGTGGCCAACTTTGCGGCAACAGTGTGTGTGATTCACAGGCTAAAGACTCCTGGGCTGGAGCCCTGGATCCCACCTCAAACACCATTTGCTTGTTATTCATGGCATCTTTTCTGGGAGGTGCTCTGTATTGTTCCAGAAAGAAGCGGCAACAGTGTGTGTGTGATTGACAGGCTAAAGACTCCTGGGCTGGAACCCTGGAGCCCACCTAAAACACCATTTGCTGGTTATTCATGGCATCTTTTCTGGGAGGTGCTCTGTGTTATTTATTTTGGTCTTCAGATGGCAAACACCTGAGTAGCATCTGTGCTGAGTTAGAACTTCCCTAAAATGGTACCAATCAGGGTAGCTGATGAATGATGAATAAACACAACTTTTGAAGCATAGTCCCCCCAAAATGTACCCTTCTCAGTTTCCAAATTGGTCCTTAAGTGGGTTTTTTGTTTTTTGTTTTTTGCACCTGAGATTGGCATAGCGTGCAAATAGCAACAAAAGTTATACGCAGATACTAGTTTTGTTTACTCGTCCTAAATTTTCAATATCTAAGTTTAGTTAGTAAGTTAAACAAATAATTAGAAAATATTTTCAATAAAAAAGTAGCAGTAACTCTCCTCTTAAGAACAAAATCATTGGCACTTAGATTATGTCAAATTGTTTCAGATCCTCTGGTGACTGAAGAGGGGGACACTTGGAAGGGTTGGTGAATGCAGCAGGAGGGAAAGAAATAAGGAAATGTTCTTAGAGAAATGTTTGCTTTGAGCCGATTTCAACTCATGTGTAATTGGAACTGATTTTCACATTAGTTTCTTTTACTTGCCCTGGGAATGGAGGGGCAGAAGTTATGACTGCATAGGAAAGTGAGGGATGTGATGAGAGTCAGAACTGTGTCATTAGGCATTAATTAGACGTAGTAACATAAGTAACAGAAATCTACAAGAATAAACTGGATAAGAAGTTGATTTGGACATAGCAATGCAGAGCTTAACCTGGATGCAGTATCTGGTTAGAATCTTGAACTGCCAACCCTTTGCTTTAGAGAGATGTCAGTGAATTTTTCTTGTAAAGAGCCAGAGAGTCAATATTTTTGGCTCTGGGGACCATACAGTCTCTGTGGCAACTACTCAACTCTGCCTTTGTAGTTCAAAATATGTAAACAAATAAGTGGAGCTGTATTCTAATAAAACTTTGTGGGCACAGACATTTGAATTTTATATAATTTTAACGTCACAAAATAGTCTTTAAAAAAATTTTTTTTTCATCCTTTAAAAATGTAGAAACCATTCTTAGTTTGCAAGCCATATAAAAACAGGTGTGGGCCAGAATTGCCCCTTGAACCATAGTTTGTCAACTCTTGCTTTAAAGTATGGGTGTGCTGATCAGAGTTGGGGTGGAGAGGAGGCCAGTTTCCCAAGGCTGTTTTGTGTAGTTAGGTCTCAGAATGTCCAAGAACCTCTCAAGTGGCTAGAGAGTCACCTCTGAGGCCTTTGTAGGGCTAGGGATGCTTTGACTGAAGACTTTAAATAGTCCATCTCTCTTCTCTCACCCCACCTCACCCCCTTACCCAGAGCTTTGTAGGTATCTATGCTTAAGTTGTTGCTCTCACAAATCACTTTGTTCTTGAAAAACCATAGATACTGCTCTGGTATTGCCACATATTTGACTTTGAAAATTAAGTATAAAGAAGCTTCAAGTTCTATGAAGCACTTTCCTATCTCCCTCTGCCAGGGCCTCCAGGCTGGTTTGAAATTTTTACTCACTTAATGAAGGACACTTTGTTATATTCCTGTCTCCTCGACCCCAACTCTCCTGCTGGCTTTGTATGGGATTCTGATGAGTTTTTCAAGTTGGCCTCCTGCCTGAGCAAAAAATGATGGGCTAGCCTTAAAGATGTCACAAACCTGGCCATTTAAAAGTCCCTCTGTATTCTCTCTTTCTTAAAGCTCCTGGGTAAACCAAAGAACAATGCTGAAGTCCCAGGGAAGCTGGTACTCCTGCTGCAGGCTATAAGTGTACTGCTAGAAGCTAAGGTTGCTCCACACGAAAGGGGCCTCAGGCATCAGATCCTTGGAAGAATCTTCTCCCAGAGAGCAAGAAGAGAGAACTTCTGACCCTGGGTTCTTTCAGGATGACATTACTCTAAGTCAGTGGCTTTCGAACTTTAGCATGCATTGGGATCACCTGAGTGAGGGCTTTTTCTAACATGGTGCCTGGCCCTATCCCTAGAGTCTTTACTTCAGTAGGCTCTAAGGCAGGGCTCAAGGATTAGCATTTACACAAGTTCCCAGGTGATGCTGCTGCTGCTGGTCCCAGGACCATAGTTTGAGAACCATTGCTCTAAATGACAGATTCTTTCTCTTGACCATGTCATGTTCAAATGTTGCTACAGTGCCCCCAGATGAGATCAGGGGTAGAAGATCTAATGCAGTCTGGTCCCTATGTTGTCCACGATGATCAAGTTTTGGGTAAATTTGTATCTAGAATTGAAAAATTAGCTTATAAAGACTAAGAATGTAGGGTAGAAAAAGAAGAGATGAATCGCTTTGTCCAGCTGAGGCTGGCAGGGGGCAGGCCTAAGTCACTTACTTATGCAGGTATTCACTTACCACGTGAGGGCATAAAATAGTCCTGCCTTGAAGAAACTCGTTTTCTCAGGGGCAGGAACACAAGCTCATAAACAACATTTTTCCACACTGAGTTACAGTTGAGGTGAATAAAGTATTATGAGACCAGCAAAAGCAGCAGCTAATAGTGGCTTGTCAAAGTTGGAAGATTTGCCATCTTAATGCTAAATTTTTGCATAGTCTTTCACATCTCTGCAACATGTCCTGAGTGGAATTATTTATTTTTTATATACTTGGATTTTTTTATTAATAATTTTCCTGCTGCCCTTTGAGTTACTAAAGAACAGAGAACAGATTGAGGGATTAGTCAGCTGGCTAGTTGAGCTACCAGGAAAGTTCACTAGTGATGCGGCAGCATCAGTTCTCCAGGATGGAGCTGCTAATGAGGGGAATGAATGGAACCCTGGGTGGGACCACCCAGCCATCCCACCTTGAGATGCAGTTGCATCTTGATTTCATTCCAGCAGGACGGAAAGTGGGTAGGTGTCCCGGGTGAGCTTATAAGGAAATAAAAACAAGGGTGGAATCTGCGGATGGTGAAAGAATGAGAGAAGTATTATCAGCAGATGAAAGAGAACCATTGACTCATAGACTGGTGTTGCAACATAAAGAACCAGGTTATCACTGTTTCATAACTTTGTCCCTTGATGTCAGAGGACAGAAATATATCACCGAGGAAACTGGATGGCAAGGTCATTTCATGGTGTTGATGTGAATGGGGCTACGTCAGACGAGCCAGACCATGCCTCTGCTCGCTGCCGAGACGGGGTGCAAGCACAGCTACCATCCACAGGCGGTACAGAGCTGAAGGACAGTCTCAGCAGTTGGAAAGTACAAAGGGAAGGGATAGGACTTTCAATAGACACTCCTAAAAAAGGAGGAAGATTTAGTTCCTCCAGATTGGAAACCAGCCAAGGCCTCCTACTGGGCTGCCGAAAGGAGACTCTCCCTGGGTTAAGGTTTAGAGTCATGGGTTATTGTGCCGGGCTGTGTGAAACTGTGCGGGGCTGCGTGGAACTGAGCACAGTGCCCAAAGGAAAATTTGGTTTACGGATCAGACTTAAGACTGGAAAACTCGCAAAATGTACTCACATAAGAGGACTCATTGAAAACTCTAAACTAAGCATTTACAACTTCTACAATCTGCCTCAAGTGACAACTGATTTAAAACAACTGAAATGTATTCTCTCACAGTTCTGAAGGTTGGAAGTCCAAAGTCCAGATACTGGCAGGGCCATGCTCTCTCTGAAGCCTCTAGGGGACAATCTGTTTCATGCTTTTCTCTTTGCCTCTGGTGATGCTGCCAGTCCTTGGCATTCCTTGGCTGGTAGACGCATCACTCTAATCTGCCTCCATGATTACATGGCCATTTTCTCCCTGTTTGTCTTCACATCCTCTCCCATCAGGGCGTGTCTGTCCGTTACATGGCTATCTGCTTGTAAGGACACCAGTCTTATTGGATTAAGGACTCACCCTACTCCAGTGTGACCTTATCTTAACTCATTATGTCTGCCATGACCTTATTTCAAATAAGGTCACATTCTGAGATTCTGAGAAGGAAATGAGTTTGGGGGCGGGGACACATTATTCAACCCAGTACACATGGCAATAGAAAATGTACATCACTTAAACATAACTTTAAGTAGAAAATATTCTTAGTGTGTAAAGATGACTGCATTGTGGTCTGTACCTCAGCTCAGGTGCAACGCTTGGTAACTAGTGTCTTCTCCCCAGCAAAGCAGATGGATTTTCTGGTCATATCAATTCAAAAACAACCATTCATTTAATAATAGAATTGGTATGTAGAAAACACCACCTGTGCATAATATTAGGTGAATCAGAAATGCTCAGTGATGTCATAGACTCAAGCAATTTACCTCAAATTAATTCTAAAAATTATGTCCATATCCCACTGATATTGAACTGTGGACCTGTGTGGATAAAGTTTCCAGGCAGCAGTTAGCTATGAATATTTAATTTTTTATAGCTGTTTCTTCTATGCAGGCTCATTTTAAAATACAAGACTAGAAAAAAATAAGTCACCAAACACTTCTATGGAGAGTTGTTAAGTAATCTCTAACAAAATTTAAAATATGTGTAACATTTGTCCAGCACTCCTAGAAATTTCTTATAGTCTCACGATAGGAATGAGGCACATCCAATCTAAATATCACGTAGCAGGGGGAAATGTGCATTCTGTACATAGCTTTGTAGCCTAATTTCACACTGACTGTGATCATAAAGCAAATTTTCTAGTCATGATTTAACACCGAAGAGTAAAAAATCACTGTGTCTAAAATTTAGGGTCTCTAACTTAATTGCCTCCAAAACAAACACCCCAAAGGACCAAGAGACTGGTTCCTTTTAATTGAGTGAAACCTGTGTGTCTTTGGCATTGTTTTCTCCTATGACGGCATATAATATTATCAGGGCTGATGCCGTTATACTTACTAGTGTTGCCTGTTGGGTGTGTACAGTTCACTGTGTTGGGAGGGTGTTGTCCAGGATGCCGATAGCTGCGTCCTTTCATGTTCTGTCCTCTTATTTCCTTTCGGAGTCTGCTCTGAGGATAGGTCTGTCTTCTCTTTAACCTGAGATTACATGTGTTTATTCCCTGTCAGTCATCATAGCATTTAAATGAAGCCTAACTTAAAGTTCAGAATAAAGGGTATCCTTCTAGAATAAAAGAATGTCCAGGTATAGATAAAAGAACTTGGTGAGCACGGGTTGCCTTCCTAACACCATCTGAGTAACTGTTCCCTGCCTTCACCTGTCTCGGGACCTTTCTGTTTTGCGTAACTACCTATGAACTCTGTAGCACCCTTTGGCCCGGCTGCCCTTGCCCTGAAATTGAGGCATACACAGTCTTTGAGTACGTCTGAAGGCAAGTGGATCCTGGGGTCCATAGAGATCATTTCTTTCTGAAGGAGAACAAGAAAGGCAGTCATTGGTGCAGATCTGTAGTCATGGAAACAATGATAAAAGTCACAGGTTATTTATAGAACCATCAGAGGCAGCCAATATGGGCCTCTTATGCCTATGATTTTAGACAATCATGTGTGGAAATTTTTTTAAAGGTAGGAGAATATCTGTAACCTGCAGCAATAGGCGGTGTACTACAAATGCTCTCAGACTGTTACGGGTTGATTGTGTCCCCCTGCCAAATTCACAGGCTGAAGTCCTAACCCCAGTGCCTCAGGATGTGACCTTGTTTGGAAAGAGGGTTGTTGTAGATGTAATTAGTTCAGATGAGGTCATACTGGAGTAGAGTGGGTACCTAATCCAATACGACCAGTGTCCTTAGAAAAAGGGGAAATTTGGACACAGACACACAGGGAGAAGATCGTGTGAAGATGAAAGCAGAGATCCGGGCGATGCTCCTACAAGTTAAAGAATGTCAAAGATGGCCCGTAAAACTACCAGAACTTAGGGAAGGAGCCTGGAATAGATTTTTCCCCACAGCCCTCAGAAGGAATCAGCTCTGCCGACATCTTGATCTTGGATTTCTAGCCTCCAGAACTATGCGTCAATAAATTTTTGTTGTTTTAAGCCACTGCATTTGTAGTACCTTGTTATGGCAGCCGCAGCAAACGAATGCAGTGACCAAGATCTGCCTCTCTCAGTCCTGACCAGTGGACCCCCAAGCTGAGGAAGGTGATGGTTTAAAGAAAGGCGAAAGCATGGCTTTCAGACACACTCAGGACAAGGCGAGGACAAGGCCTGGCAGATAGATGGATAAAGATACAACAGGGCAGTTGATTACTCCCACAGACAGCAAAGGAAGACTAGCCAAAGGTGCCAGCTTCCTGTGGTCCCTGTTCCCACAACAAAAAGGGCCAACACCGAAACAACAGACACTGAGGATGATGGCAACACTCATTGTGAGACTCCCCGTTGCTGAGGAGCCAGTGCCAGACGGTAGCTAAGTAGTTTTATATTCTGTATCTCTCTTATCAGAGGGCTAGACAGAAAACCCCATATTCCATATCAGCTGGGCTCACGCCTTTGTCTGGGCGGATAAGAGCTAGGGGGCAAGTGCTCCAGGGCTGAGCTATCCCCTGCGATGGCACCGTGCCAAAGTAACTTAATGAAACCCATGTTGTCTCATTAGCACCGGTTTCTCCACATTTCTAAAGTAGCTTCATGATATCATCATTTAGTTGATGTTCTTAGCGCTCAAAGGACAGATAACTCATTTGCTTTCAGCAGTGCTGCAGGTAAGACGACCAGTGGCTTGATTAAAGTGGCATTCTGAAGATCACATACCAAGGCGTTCTATATTTATGTAGCTATTTGTTAACATGTCAAAGGAAAAATAAGTGCTCTCTTAGTGCAAAAAAAGGTGGTTGTGGAAAAGACACTATTTCTATTTTTAAAAAAATCAATGGATGGACAGCCCATGTTTGCAGGCTGCACCCTGCATGAAGGCCCCAGCTAGAGGGCCTCTAGGGGCTGGAATGCAGCCCATGCGCCATTGCTGAACAATGCATCCACCCAGGGACACCTTTTTTATAGGAGCCAAGCCACTATCTACTCATCAAACCATGCCTCCTAAGGCAGCATCCAGCCTGAAAGATCATAATTTTCTAATGCACAAAAAGTGCCATATGGACCAGCAGGGACTCTGAGGATGGGAAATATGGCAAAACAAGTCAGGCAAGAAACCACCTCAAAAAAAGCCACTCCAGAAACAAGGGCCTTGGGTTACAGGCACAGAATTTGTTCTAAGGCTAACCTGACTACTGTTACGGAATCCCTGATTTAAAGAAAGAAAAGCACGTTTCACTTCTTGATCAAAGTTGATCCTTTAGGGGGAAAAACTCAAGGCAAGTGTGCAACACAAGACACTCAGCATCCTTCCCCTTCCCCCATGCCTCCCGTCGCATTGCTTCAGATCAACCGCATTTATGCCTGGTACAGATCCTGCTAGGCTCTTTTTGAAGTGGCACACACTACTTTTCTCAAAAAAAGAAAAATGACATGTGAGACTCTGTAACAGTTCTCAAAAGTCAGAAAAATTCGCTCTGTCAGGGAAGTTGTAAAGAGGCTAAAGAGACCTAAGATGGGAAGAGAGTATTTGGGGGGCCGAGGGGTGGTGAGGCACTAACTGCCCGGATGGTACGGGAAGCTATGAAAAGCCTGGCATGGAGAGAGAAGTCCTGTGCCCGCATTCCACATTGGGTGGAGGAGGATGGAAGTCAGATCCCCAAGGGCTTTGAATGCTATGCTGAGCAGCAGGTCTGACCTCACAGGTAGCAGAGAGCCAGCAAGGTTTGAGAGCAGCCTTGAAATGCTACATGTAGGGAAGCTCAGGTTGGTAGGGTGGACAGGGGACAGGGAAGGTAAGACAAAGTGTCTGCTTGTCACGGTCGTCCTGATGAAGGGCGGATAAAGCTCAGGGAGTAGGAAAGAGAAGCAGAGGCCAGAATTAAATCAAAAGATCTGATCACCTGGATGGCAGCCACCACCTAGCATGCGCACCTTCGTGCCAGGCCCTTTCCTTTATGCTACCTATCATCACTCTGGAGCAGTGAGTCACTCTCAAACTTAGCACATCAGCATCACTGGGAGGGCTGATAATATGCAGACCTCAGAGTTTCTGATTCCGTTGGTCTAGGATAGATCTGAGAGTGCATTTCTAATGAGTGCTGCTGCTGGTCCAGGGACCACACTTGAAAACCACTGCCCTGGAGAATTAAAAATGATCCTTAAATTCCTATAGCTCCCCAGGCGTCACACACTGTAGTGCTACCCATTAGAAAAGCACCTTGATTGAAAGTCAGTGCTTGCCACTGTGGCTTGTAAAAGTCAGAAGACTGACTTTTATCTGTCTTAGTCTCCATGGCCTAAGTTCCCCAGGTGACATCGTAAGGACCTTAGGCTTTCTGTCAGTGTGAGCAGCCCTGGAGGGGACTGCCTCTATTTTTCAGAGCAACCTTCTCAACCCTGCCAGGGGTCCTCACAGCAAATTCTTGTTCATATTTTCATTTCAAGTCAGTCCATTGCAAACATCCATTCATACTATCCAGCTGTCTTCATGAGAGGCAGTGAATAACAAACCTCATTTTATTGATACGGATTTGATCTTACAACTTGCAAAGAAGATGTTAGCCTCTCTAGATGGAGAAATGGAGGTCCAATGGTTAAGTGCATTGAACAAAGCCACATGGCTAGGAAGAATGTCTTCAAGCTGTGGTTCAACTTCCTAATTCCAAAGTTCCATGTCCTCCCCACTACAAGAGAGGAGTTCTCACATTAACTTAGAAACCACTTTAGCTAAGAGTGAGGCTAAGTGTGTTCTAGCAGAGATCATTGCATTCCCTGGGGTCTCACATGACCTACCTTGTGAGGCACAGCCACGGCCTATAAGAACCATGATCAACTTAACACGTTTTAACCCTGGTTTACAAAACCCTTTTCAGACCACCTCTTGCCTTTTAGCAACCCCAGAAAGCAGCTTCTCCGTGTTAGAGACAGATAGTGAAGAGACAGATAGTGAAGAGTTAGTGGCTTAAAGAAGGTAACAGAGCAAATACAGATTCTGCCAAATCGCATCAAAAAGGCAGGTGCCAAGTACAGATTTCTAAGCCCCCAGGTAGAAAATGTAGCTTAAGAAAAAATATAAAAAGGGTATTTTGCTGTCAAATAAAATTTGCTGGCAAGTTTGAGTCTTAGTTCTATATAAATAGTGATAAAAACCTATGTTTACAGAGCTCAGGGCAAACTCATGCGTTATTTCCTATTGCTGCTATAACAAATTACCACAAACTTAGTGGCTTAAAATGTCACAGATTTATTATCTTACAGTTCCAGAGGTCAGAAATACGAAATGGGTCTCATCGGGCTAAAATCAAGGTGTCAGCAGGCCTGTGTTTCTTCTGGAGGCTCTAGGAAAAAATCCATTTCCTTTTTAGCTTCTAGAGGCCGCCACTTTCCTTAGCTTATGGCGGCCTTCCAGCAGTTGCCATCATTCCAACCTCTGCTTCCTCCTTTGTGTCTCCTCCTTTGACTCTGAGATACACTGGGCCCCTCCCCCCAGGTAATCCAGGTTGAGCATTCCATCTCCAGGTCTTTAACTGGATGAATCACACGCACAAAGTCCCTTTGCCATGAAAGATAACATAGCCACAAGGCTCAGGGATTAGGACATGGACATCTTTGGGGGACCACTGTTCTGCCTACCACACTATACAACTTCAGAAATATCGTCTCAAATACATCATGCAGCACTTAAATTATTCACTCATTTTCACTCTTGGTGATGATAGGGAGGAAATTTTTTCTCTGCCTGAAGGTGAGAGCTCCTCGGACTTCAGCAAAATGCCTTATTCCTCCCCTTCCTAAGTCCAAGTCCTAGAAATGCACACTGTCCACCCATCATGCTGCTGAGGAAGTTCTTAATTTACAGGTAAAGAAACATTAGCATTTCCCTCCCTAAATGGTTCAAAATATGGGATGCCCTTTGTTAGATAGTCAGGAATATCCACCTTATTAATGGAGAGATTTCATGAAGTTATTGGGAAATAGTAGAGTCTTGTTTTTTCCCACTGTCCCCCAAAGTCAGTAATCATAGAAATGCGTAATGTACATTTATTAAATTTTCTAGCCAAAAGTAAGACAAAAGCACTGTAGGCTTAGAATAACAATAAAAGCAGCAATGATTAGTGATTACTTTGTGCTTGTTACTAACCAAAGGAACTTCATGGCAAGCTTGATTCTAAGCTCTTTTACTCTGGTTAGTAGTTAAATCCAAGTGATCCACGAATGATGCCAGAAACATCAGACCACTCCGATATTCTGATTAGATGACCAAGCACCAAGGACAGACAGAAATGTATCAAAGTAAACAGACTTTTGTGACAGTTGAAATTTTAGTTCATACTTAAGGCGCAATGTAAACACCATTTCTGTACTCGAGCTTTCTAAGATAGCAATCCTGTTGACTCAGGTGTATTGAGATAAGAAATGCTGACTGCAACATTATATCCAGCAAATAGCTCTGAATCTTGTAGACGAAGCTTAGCAACCTCTGCCCTGCAATGATAAAAGTAGTTCCTTGGAATGCACACCTGTCAGAAAGTAAAAAGCTTCCCGAATGATGACTGGATACTAAACCTCAGATTTTCTCTTGAATGAGCTTAGGAATGTCATTTTCCATAATGTCGTTCTCGGTGTGAGTGTTGTTGTAACAAGACCTAAGTTTTCTGAGTGTTTTGGTATCTTTTCTATTACCCTATTTATGTTTGAAGTAAAAACAAAGCCTTTGCCATTAATATTTAGCAAATAATTGGTGCTAAATGATATTTAGCGAAAAATGATAGGTGCTACCCTGACCAAGAGAAGTTTTTCCCTGCAAACCAAAATTCTGAGAAACAGACTAACGATATGTTCTCAGTGAAGCTCCAAGCTATCTCTGTCGAGTTTGTGTGTTCACAACGCCCTCCTGCTTTTCTGTAGAAGGCCCATTGCAGAGACCAGTCTGTTCCCTTGGGTGGGTGTCACCCCTGCTTTATCTGGTGTTTGGGAGAAAATTATAAGACCATGTTATCTGAAGTCTAAGTAGGCGGAGCATCATAAGGTCCTGCAGTGTCCTCAAGAAGATGGAGAACCACTCCAGTGAAAAGGGTCTCTGAAGACGGCCAACAGGCTTTACAAAAGCACGTGTCCTTTTGTTTTCCTGAAGTGGGTGGTACTCTCCCCAGTCTAGTGATGAAACCTGGCTTGTGGGCTGTATCAGTCATGGCCTCATCAGAAAATAAATGGCATGCTCAGAATAGGAGCATTTATTTACAAAAAGGCTAATTAGAAAAGGGTGAGAGATTGGGAACCATAAATAATAGAATGGGGAGGTCGTGGCCTCACCGTTAAACCACCTGTAAAAAGTGGCACAAAACAGTGACCAAAGCCTGGAAGGGGAGAGTCAACGTGGAAAGTGCCAACTTCAGAGGAGCACTGTCTGTCGCTTAAGGACACAGCAGTGTAAGGGGACCTTTAGTGAAGGAGCCAGGAAAAGGAATGCCCTGACCAGGGCTTTGCATTGGTCCAAACATGTGGGGAACTGGGAAGACACAGAGAAACTGATGAAACCTGTGCAGGTCAAACTAATGGGGAGAAGAGGTTGGTGAGCTTGGAGGGGCAAATGAAACTATCGAGTGGCAGAGCCAGTAACTGAACATGGAACTCGATCACTGATATGACTGGTCCTTTGGAATATATATTCACTCAATAAGCATTTAATTTCTACTCTGCAAAAAGCACTGTGTGTCCCTACTCACTGCTTTTCCACGTCTTTTTTGGTCCCTCTCACTCCCTGCCTCTGAGAGGAGACCACACTCTGTCTGTGGAGTGTTACCCCTTTTCTAATAAACTTTCCCTTTGACTCTAAAAAAAAAAAAAAAAAGCACCATGTGAGGTGCTGAGGATTCTGAGGCAGTAGCATCTCCCACTGAATGATGCATCAATCCCTGGGCTTGAGCTTCTCACAAGGAACTCTTACGGCAATCCTACACAGTGGGTGGTGTTATCTCTTGGTAGAAGGGATGTCTGAAGGGAAGATGGGCTTGCCCAGGGTCACAGCTGGAAAGTAACAAGGCTGAAATTTGATCACATGTCTGACCCCATGCCGACATTCTTCAGGTGTCATCCTCCAAAGCAGCCCTTTCCCACAAGGAAATTTAACTGGGGAGAAAACCGGTCTTTTAGTGTTGCAGAATTTCCTTCCAAAACTTTTATAGGCAGGTAGAGTTGAGAAATGGACCTTCGTGAGACCAGGACCATTCACTTCCCACGTTAGAACAACGATTGAAATAGCATCTCTGTTCTCAAGTGGGCAAGAGTGAGACCATCTGGTGTGAGATGAGGTTTGGGGGCCACACCAAGCATGCCCGCAGCACAGCGTGACCAGGATCAAGAAGCACCCCATGATGGGAGCAGCAGTGGGGGGCAGGTGGAGGGGGAGCTGCAAGACCATGTGAGTCTGGACCGAGAACATGGTTCCTCAGGCAGAGTTGCAGTTTTGTTGTGGGATGGGGCCCTAGACTTGCACATAATAAAAATACAAGGTGGCAAATCTGAGAGGAAGGGCCCCAAATGGGGACCTGTGAAAGTGCCAGGTGGGGAGCCGTGCTAGAGACTTCAGAGTGCTGTCCAGCTTCTGTATTTGGTGCCTGCTCTGGACTGAACTAGAAGTCCCCTCTCGGACTTGGGGCCAAGGAATCAATCAAGCAACTCAACATAACAACCTGCCTGAGGTTCTCAAGGTGTGGTCCCTGAAGCAGCAGCATCGACATCACCTTAGAATTTGTTAGAAATGCAAACCGAAGAGGCGCCCCCCAGACCTGCAGAGTCAGCATCTCTGGGCATGGGGTCCAGCAACCTGTTCTCACAAGCCCTCCGGGTGATGCCGAGGCACACTCCAATTTGAGAACCACTGCTGTGGGGTCACTAATTTGTAATTGAGGCGGAGGGTGTTCAGGGGGCCCTGACAACAAAGAACTCTAAGCCGTGTTTAGTGTGGTCTGGGGAAGGGGAGGGAGATCATTCCCCATGGAAAGGAGCCTAGTGAGTGACTGATACTGGTGAGTGCTGGGCCATGTGTTGGTGTAGGAAGCAGCATGAGGAAGTGTTAAGACTTAAGGCAAGACTATGGGTCAGTTCTTGTTGAAATTCAGGGGAGATAGCGGAGCAGAGGCTGGGCAGTAGGGATGAAGAGCCCTAAGATTTAGAAGGTAGTCAATGGCTCTTGGTTTATATCAACTCACTTGGATTCTCACCCTTTTTCTTCTTGTTCTTCTAATTCATTCTGGCGACAGACCTTGCTGTGTGGTAGGTATTAGGGGTGCAGAGTTGGACAGTACATGGTTCTTCCACGAAAGTGGGGCAAGTATATAAACTTTTATTGCACTGTGGTAACGGGTCAGAGAAGGTTTTGTGAAGGGAAGGAGCCCATTAAAAGGAGCATTCCTGGCGAAGGATTTACTGTCTTGTGCATTAAGGACTTTGGGTGGGCGCACTGTATGTTCAGTGAATAAATATTTGCGTGTCATGGGAGCCCCTCTCTGCATGGGGAAGCTGCTGGAAGGAGGGCGGGCCCAGGTAACAGGAATGGTGGTTGAATCCTTGTGATGTGTTAGGTACTCTTTAGCATTTTATATTTCCATTATTTAATCCTCCCTAAATCTGCTGATTTTGTGAGATCGTGAAGAACATGCTAAAAGTTTATATTTTATCCTGTGGGCAATGAGCAGCCTTTGAAGTGTTTTAAGGAGGAGATGGTTTTGGCACCAGTCTCTGAGCCTCTGGTTCACAATTCTGACCACACATGAGAAGTGCCTGAAGCTAATTAAAAGAAAATGCAGCAGCCAGGCCCCATTCTGGATCAGAGGCACTGCCTCAGTCTGGGATCCGGGAGAGGGCTGGAGCTGTCTGGGCAATACATATGACAGCCAGGAATAATCAGAGGGTTTGAGTTCAGACACAGCAAAGAATATTCTAATTACTTGACTTTAATAGTGGCATTTTGTTTTTCTTTCAGGAATGTCCAAATCACCGGTAAGTCTTCATTTTTCTCTCCGCATAGCTTCATCTTACAAACTTGGCAGTCCGTTTTGCCCCAGTCAGTCGTGCTTCATTCACATAGCAAATGTGTATCATGCATCCAACATGAATGAGGGGACAATCCTGAGGTTCTATGTGACATTCCTTCTCTTTAGGAAATGCTATGTAGAGTCCTTCTCAGACTAACAATAAAACTAGGTGCTTTATTTTATTGTCGTCTCTATGTGGAGTGGAAGGGAATAAATTTGTTTTAATTCTGTGTTTCACCTCTGGATAGTCACTGACAAGTTTCTAAATAGGCATGGGCTACTTTTCATACCGTTAGCACTGATTTGTGAATATGGACCAGGGAGGAGCACATTTTAACCCTAAACTGTTTCTTCTTGTCAGAGTTGCTTCGGTTATCCCCTGAGCATCTTCTTCATCGTGGTCAATGAATTCTGTGAAAGATTTTCCTACTATGGAATGAGAGGTAACTATTTTTGACACCCCGCCCCTTTGCGTAAAGAGCGTGATTTACCGCAGCCACTCCTAACTGTGTTTTTCTTGCCCTCCCCGTTCCCTCTTTGAAAAGCACTCCTGATTCTGTACTTCACACAGTTCATTGGATGGGACGACAATCTGTCTACCGCCATCTACCACACGTTTGTTGCTCTGTGCTACCTGACGCCAGTTCTTGGTGCTATCATTGCCGACTCCTGGCTGGGAAAGTTCATGTGAGTAGTCGCAACTTTCTTGTTCGCAAGGAAGCCAAAAAATAATTATTAGTTTTGTGATTTGGGATGGTGTGCTCTGGGAACAAAGAATCAAAAACATAAAACTCTTAGGAGAGCATGCTAGACCCTGTTTCTGCTCATCATCCTATCCCCAGAGCCTGGCACAGTGCCTGGCATTTAGCAGTGAATGCAAGCAGCATTAGTAGGGTTTTTTCCCCTCCTCCAAAGAGTGATAACTCCTTTGTCTCATCTTGAAATAGTAGTGGGGATACTGTCTATTATGAATGATGTTAGGGCTGGGAGTCAAGGAAACTCCCTAATTTATGTCCCAGCTGCTGAAAGGCTCACACCACTGGATGATCAGAGAGGACGTGTGGCACTCAGGAAGAGGTCTACCAGTGCACCCAGTAAGGGAGCTAACAGGAAGTTCCTAGGACTTAGTGAGCAAGGAAGTGGAGGCTCTTCCAAGCCAAAGGTATGATATAGGCAAAAGCAGGAAAATTCACTCTCTAAAAATGATTCAAGACAGTACAAAAATAACCAGTGGTCCACTTCCGGCCAAGTGTTACCAGGCACAAGATAAGTATCTGTCATTTCTTAAAGATATAAGTACAGATTTCAGTAATTAGGTAAAATAGGACATTGAGTCTTTCAGTTCAAGGATAAAACTGATCTTTGTCCTTCCCCTGGCTCCTCCAGCCAAAACTTTGCACTTGCATTCTGGGTCACAGATTCTTCGGCAGGTTGTCTTTCTAAGAGTTACCAGTTTTACTCAAATTTGAGAAACAAATATATTCATGACTGGGCTCTTGAAAGTTTGAAGCAGGGGGCCTTTTTGCGGTGGATTGTACAATTAATTTGGATTTTCTTCACCTCTTTAAACACAGGACAATTGTGTCACTATCCATTGTCTACACGATTGGACAGGTAGTCACTGCAATAAGCTCCATTAATGACCTATCAGACTTCAACCACGACGGAACCCCTGACAGAATTTCTGTACATGTGTAAGTTGATGTTAACTTCTGCCCTACCTCCATCTCCCCACTGGTTGCTTGTTTGGTGCTCTAACTTTTATTCTTTTTCACTGATCTTTACCATAAGTGTAAGGAGACCCTTCTTCCCTCATCAGCAGTATAGAGAAAGCCATTTAGTTGACTAGAGTTGAGTCTTCAGTCTGTCATCATCCTAACAGTTGTCTGGAGTCATTGCTCACTTGAAGGCTTGTCTGGGGTACATCTTACGTGATGCATGGTCAAATGCACAGGATACTTCTGCTAATCTTGATCTTTCCTTCTTGAGAGGAAACTGTGCTGGGTTTCCTCAAGACTCTGTATCTTCGGTTTTCTGTCTGTACTATACTTTGGCTGATTTTTCAGTAATGCAGTTTCATAAAATAATGCGGTTTCATTTGTTCATGCCCTATGTTCTGAGTTTTTGATGGAATGTACTAGTGACAAATGCTTCTCTGCTAGATTAATTTCCCTTTACTGCAGTCTGGTCTAGTAGACAAGTTACAAAGATTTATTTTGTTTCCTGTTCTTGTGCTTCACTTCCTTAATCTCTGAGTAAAACCATCTTGTGGAATGGGAAAATATTATTAAAATTCAGATTAGTATCTGCAGTCACTGTGTTTCTGACTTGTTCGTCAATTAGATTGCTGTTCAGACTAGGGCCCTTGATGTAACACCCTTAGTGCCTGCAGGGAACTGTGTTGGTGGAGGGGGTTAGTTATAAGCATAGCCCAGTTAGACTTTCAGTATCTGTTTACCAGCTCTCTCACAGAGTAGCTGTAAGACCTGGGGCAACTTATCTTCTCTGTGCCTTAGTTTTCTAATCCACAATATCGATGAAGAACATGGACTTTGGAGCCAGGGTATGTGGGTTCAGATTCCGGCTGTGCTCCTAACTTGTTGTGTGATCTTAAGCGAGTTTCTCACTTTCTGTGCCTAAATTTCCTCATTTGTAATGGTACATACCTCATATGGGACTGTTATACATTAATCCAGGTAGAGCACCTGGAACATTGACTGGTAAGTGATAAGTACTCGAGAAAGCTTAGCTGCTTATTTTATTTTATGGAGTTAGTATTAGAACATACCTACAATTCTCACAAGAGTGCATGGTGTATAATATTCAATTGGCCACTTTTCTTTTTGTCTTTTAAAATGCTTTTAGTGACAGCACTTAATGCAAGTTGTATTAAGAAGCGAACAGTGAAAGAGAGGCTTCCACCAGTTAAACCAGGAAGATGAGCATGATTTTTTAAAGAATTCTTTCTCTGAGCAGTATCTTCATTGACTTTTCTATTTCACAAAATATTTTTAGCATTTTAAAGCAATGTTAGCAGCCAAGAAGAATGGAAGAAACACTTATAAAACCTAAAATTTGTAGTACCTACTATAAATTAGCAAAACTACAAAATGAGGGTTAGTAAATTCTGTGAGTGATTTTTTTTTTTCCAATTTGGGAAGTAAAACACTTATAGATAACTGGAAAATACAAAAGCAAATAAGAATAAATAACCCTTAATCCCTTTAAATTATTATAAACAATCCTTTTAATATTGTAAAAGATTATAATAAATATTTTTCTCTACTTTCCAGTCTTCTGTACTTTGTAAAGAAGTTAAGGTCATATTCGATAACCTGATATTCTGCTTTACAATTAAATCATGTTTTCCAGTGTCTTATAACGTTGCTTATGGGTCTATTATGATTGTGCCAGGAACAATGCTTAAACATTTCACTTGCTCATTCTTTTGCTGAAAATGATAAGACTGCAAAAAAACTCCATATGAAAATTCTTGTTCAATATTCAAGCTATTGTTTTAAATTTTCTAGCTAGTAAATTATTATATAAACTTATCATTATATAAATATGATATAAACTTGAAGACCCATGAGATCAAGTTCCATTCACCTGTCAAGACTGCATTCCTACGCATCATCTTCTCATATAGGTTGATTCCCTTCTCTATGTTTACCACTGTACCTGGTCCCCTGAGGAAAATTAGGAAAAAGGAGGCTCCTGCTTTTAAGGATTCTCCCATTCAGGCAATAACTCCCCTTCTTTCTTTAGGGCACTGTCCATGATCGGCCTGGCCCTGGTAGCTCTAGGTACTGGAGGAATCAAACCCTGCGTATCTGCATTTGGTGGAGATCAGTTTGAAGAGGGCCAGGTAAGAGGATGTGCCTTTACAGAAACCACATAAATGAACTATAAACCTCCAGAAATCAAATTCCACTGACACAAGTCTGTTCTCCACTTGATTCTTTTCAAGTAGACTAGAAAGTAAGATACTGACCAAAACTGATTTAGAAGTAAGGTCAGATCATCAGCTGCACGTAATCAGTTGATACATAGCCAAGGTCATACTTTAACTTTATCCTTTTTTATTATAGGAAAAACAAAGAAATCGATTTTTTTCCATCTTTTATTTGGCCATTAATGCTGGAAGTTTGCTTTCTACTATCATCACTCCCATTCTCAGAGGTAAAGAATATCTGAAGGGAACTGTTTTTTGAGTTTTTTTAAAATTAATTATGGGGAGAAAGTCAGGCGAAAAGTCTTAAGTCCTTGTTTTGTTTTTTCCTCTCTTCTCCCATTATATTTCAGCCTCATTCATAATAAGAGATAAGACAAGAAAAGCTGTGAAAACCATACATTTTTGCCTTCCAGCTTTGCTCCCCGGTGTTGTTCAGTGAGTTAGGAAGAACTTAGTGGGCAAAGTTTTATTCTTTACTTTCCTATCATCTCAGATATTTCTAAAAGAACTGCTCAAGAAAGAGGATGAGACAGCAAATGTCAACAGCACGCAGATTGTTGTGCTTGTTAACAATCCATTGAGTTTGTGAATTTCCAGATGGAAAGGAATATTTGAGGACAAATTAGACCAAAACAAGATCATGATGTGCATACTGAATCAGATTAAATTGTGAAATAAAATATTTTGTGGGGATTTACATATTTCTGCATAGGCTGATAGTTTGAAGATGACACTTAAACCACATTCTGACTTATTTTATATAAAAATCGAATAGCTTTTATTCATACTTTCATTCTCAACTCCTCTACCTGTGTCCCCACCTCCTAGAATATCTACTGTGCATGTTTGAACTAGAGAATGTATTCAAGGATAACTTTTTAAAGTAAAATCATGACTCTCACACAAATATGAAATGAGCATGTGATAAAGATTGTATATAATGTATTAATTAATGAGGGAACTGGAAAGCTACTATAGTCAGCTCAAATAAGGATTTTACTAACAGATATATTTATATTCTTTATTGGGGGAGAATTTATTTTGCATTGCTATGAACAGGAATCATTTGTACAGCTATGGACAGGAAACACGGCATGACTATCAGTTTCTACTAGTTATCTTCTTTCTCTACAGAATTGAGAAATAGCTAGTCAAAGACAAACTTAAAACTGCTTTAGGATCAGATTCCTGGAGGCTCCATCATTCCATTGAAAAGATTTCCAGAATTCTCTGTTGTCCCTTCCAACGTTTTAATTTTTTTCCATACCAATCCTAGGATTTCAGAGCTAAAATAGATCCTCATACAGGGGTTGGCAAACTATGTCCCGTGAGACAAATCCAGAAATGTAGGACAAGACCATCCATTTGTGTATTGCCTATGGCCACTTTCACCCTACAAAAGCAGGTTGAGTAGTTGGGACAGAGACTAAATGGTCTACAAAGCCTAAAATATTTACTGTCTGGCTCTTCACAGAAGTCTGTTGACCCCTGCCCGGGGTCATTTAATTATTTTCTAATTGGCATGAATTCAGGAACATACAATCTTGATTTTCCATGGCACTTTCAATTTTATTTACTGAGCACCCAGATCATTTTTATGTCCCTCACTAAGAAAATCTACAGAACATAGAACTGATTTTAACTTGGCCAGAAGCAGACATCTATTCAGGGGCTAAGATTAGAACCTGTCTCCTTCTCTTGCCCTTTCTTCTACATAACTGCTTTGCTTAGCTGACAATGACATCAGTAAGTCAAATGAATAAGTCTAAAATATTAAGTGAAAACAATATGTAATGACCAGTTAGGGATTTTTTTAAATAGGGACTATATGAGCATTACCAATGCCATAATGAATTTTAATCTTGTACTATCTCCCCAGTTCAAAAATGCGGAATTCACAGTAAACAAGCTTGTTACCCACTGGCATTTGGGGTTCCTGCTGCTCTCATGGCTATAGCTCTGAGTAAGTAGAAATCGGTTGAATTAATACAATCCTATGATCAGGTTAGGCCCTCACATTAATTTTTGTGACCAATTTTTTTAAAGTTTATGTAACAAATTGGAATAATAAGTAGTATGAAGAAATGTATGTTACGTATGCTCTGAGAATTCAAAGAAAGTACAGTTGGCATATTGTTTCAGAGGGAATAGGTTCTAAAAAGGGCTTACATGAAAAGGGGTCAATCGAGTTGGACATTTAAAGGTTTGATACTATTTAGGCAGATTAAGATGAAGGTGATAGATTTCGACTAGACTAGGTGAACCCATGGCTGAAAGCTTTTCTTATCAACATGTGCTCATCTACAATTTGAAGACATGGCAACTTGGCCCAACTATTATTTCAATACTTCCAATAAACATCTAGATTTCCATAATATGTCATCTCAAAATGTTTCTACTAGAATATCTTCCTTCTGGGATGAATACATGTGTATATTAGATACATTTGTTTGCACATTAGCTCTGGGCACTGGCTTCTAGGCACTTGGCACTTGGCTTCACACTTCTAGGAAATGTGAAGAGATTTCTACATGGGTTAATTTAGCTTGAAAGATGGTAGGAGTCCTCATTTCTTAGAACTCCCATAACAAAATACCACAGACTGAGCAGCTTAACCATCAGAAATTTGTCTCACAGTTTAGAGGCTGGAAGTCCAAGGTTAACACGTCAGAAGGGCCATGCTCCCACTTAAGGCACTTAAAGAATCTCTTCCAGGCCTCTCTCCTTCCTCTCTAGCCGGTGGCAGCATGATGTCAATCTGCCTTTGGCCTTTTCTCTGTGTACATATCTGTATCCAAACGTCCCCCTTTTAAAGACACCAGTCATATTGGAGTAGGGCCACTGTAATGACTTTATCTTAACTTGATCATCTACAAAGATTATATTTCCAAATAAGTCACATTCCTAGGTACTGGGGATAAGGACTTAAAGTCATTTGGGGCAGGGAATAGAGGGTATAATTCAACCTATTATAGTAGTACAAGAAAAAAACAATTATGATCTCAAGCCTCCATAGCCTCTTCCTTTGCTCAACTGAGGTAGCAGTCAGCACTGTCACTGTCTCTGATGTTTTTCAATTCTTAATAATATCAAGTATGCACCTTTTTAACCTCTTTTGCTTATGACATAGCAATTTAGCTTTTTCTTAGGCTTATACAAGAGCTCAGCATTCTGTATATGTCCATTTTCTTTCATAATTGTTTAACTCTGCCACACTCCCCTAAAAGGCTCATATATGCCTTCTCTCTAAACGAAGATTAGAGAGGATTTCAAAAATTGTTTTAGGCTAGACACTGTATTAAGTTGGCATTAATACAGTGTAAATTGTCATTTGGTCTGTACAAGTCATTGTTACATCAAAGACTATGTTTTTTCTTGCAAAGGAATTGCAAACAGGCCCAATCCTATGCATCGACACCATCTCTAGAAGTTTCTATCTGCAACAATCTTATTCATGAATTAAGCTTCAGTTAATCAGAAGCTTAAAGATTAAAATATTAGTTGGCCAAAAAATGTAGACTTCATTTATTGGGCACCTTACCATCCACGTCTGAATTGAGGAAGATTGGCACTGGGTGAGAATACAGGTAAACTTTTCTTTATAGTTCTTCAACTATAAAGAACATCTATAATACAGGCACACACTTGAAGATGATTGAGAATTGGCACCTGTCAAAATCTTGGGCCCTCTTAATTGAGGAAAAAAGTAGAATTCAAACAATTCATTGATGTTTTAAAATTATTGCATTCTGGTATTGGATAATCAGAAATCCTGATCTAAGGATTGTATTTTCAGAGCATCTTCCAGAAATGCTTTTTTCCCCTAAGTTATTTTCACAATATGTCTTTTCTAAAAAGCTTCATGGAAGAATTGCCTCATTGTAAAAGTACTTTTGCTTTTGTGAAACTGTAGCTGCAGATGCAAATAATTGTAACTGTGTTTCTTACCATGACCATAGAATAAATTCTGTCACATATGATTAAATAAAAGCTTCGACAGGTTTGTTCCTATTTTTTCCCGAAGATTCAAAAAAGAACTTTCTCTTGTCATTGCAACTGGAAAATTAAAGCTGATTTTTGTCTTTAGAACAATACATTAATCTGTTTTTTCCCTGATGCTCACCTCTTCCAAATTCCTCCCCACTCCTCAGCCTGAATCTCTCTAAGCTAGTTTTTGTCTTTATAGAGTGATACTTTAATCTGTTATGTGAAAGCACTTACTCCTTTTTTCTCCCTTTACATAGATCTTGTGCTTAAATAGCTAGACTGTCTTTATGCTGTCCCAAGTTCTGGGAAGCAGATATATATTAGGCTTCATTGTTTGTGTGCGAGAACACAAACATAACATGACTCAGAAGCTCCTATGATGGTTAGAATCAAAAGCACTTTGAAAATTGGGAGGTAGATAGGTAAACCCATTCTGTGAGTAATCCTAATATTTCTGAAACAGGGTTTTAACTCAAATAGAAGCATATCTTCTAGATCGCTTCTAGATCAGTCAGTTCTGAGGATGCTTCATTAACACATCTTCTTTTGCCCTCTCCAGTTGTGTTTGTCATTGGCAGTACATTGTACAAGAAGGTCCAGCCCCAGGGTAACATCATAGCTAAAGTCATCAAATGCATTGTTGTGAGTATTTCAGGAGCTCTCTCTCAATGTCATTTAGTCACCCCAAAATCTTCTATCTCCTTCAAATTATAATTCAATGAAATGTTGACTTTCCTTTATGCATTTTATTAGTGTTCTTTACTATTTTAATAAATTGAAGTTTCTAATTAGGCTCGCTTAATGGAAAAGGAAAAAATAGAGAGAGGGATGGAAATGGCTCTTCGACTTATAAAATAAGATCAATGGACAAAGAAAATCAAATCAAAGTGACTCTTTACCTTTCAAGATGGCAAACAATGTCTGATGTTTGTCAGGGAGCAGCGAAACAAAAATGAAGAGGTGTAGTTTGGTACTGTATAGCAAGAGTCTAAAGCACCAAAAGTGTCAGTAATCCTACTTTTAGAATTCAAGGCTGAAAAAGTGAACACACAAAATGAACACATTCACATTCGAAGATTATCAGTGTAATATTTACAACAACAAAAATTTAAGTCCACCAAGTTGCTGAAAATAGGAAAACGATGCCTAACTTACAGTCCTATATGCCATATTATGCGGCCATCAGATGTCTTATTTTCAAAGACTATTTGGTGATAGCAACATGAGGAATATGGTTTCTTCCCTATACATCTACATGGAATATGTACATAAAGGCACATTTTAAGTCAGGAAATAAATGTTGAATATAGGAATCTTTAAATAATGGAGTCAAATAACTATTCTTTTACTCACTCCCCATTTTCTTCATGAATACATACATTCTATAATTGGGGGGAAATGTATCACTTATTTATTAAAAATAATAATGTGTGTGGATGACCTTTTGGATGTAAAGGCAATCTTAAGATAATTTTAGGTCACTTACTCTCCCTTTGCCTGGCTTTATTGCATTAAATTATATATATGCACTTTACTTTGTGAAATAAACATGTCTTCTCAGGACCCAGAAAGTTATCTTCCCTTGCAGCTGTTCCTTTTCCTCCTGTACTTTCCTCTAACATTCATTGGATTGATTCCCACCACGATTTTTTCCAAACTAGGAGGGGATCTTACCAATGATCTCTCCAAGTCCTTCCTTACCAAGTAATTGACAACTCAGTTCAAACTTCAAAAGAACAACTTTAAGCTATTTAAAGTCATGAGAATTGTGTTTCCCAGCATCCTAAAATCAGCCCATGGCTCTGAGTTATCGCCTTTCAGCACATCTGTCCCCAGCCAGCCCTACCATCGCCATACCTTACGAATGTATGTTGCTTTTCCTAAAGTCCTAAGACAAGGAGTCTTAGAAGCCTCTAATTTTATTATATTATAGACCTTCACTATCTAATATGGTAGCCACTAGCCACCTATGGCCTTGAACCAAATTTTAAATTGGCTTTCACTTCATTTAAATTATATAATTCTTTTTTTTTATTATTTTTTTTTACACCTATAGCACCCAGTCTTCCTAGGTGGTCTTCCATCCAAGTACTAACCAGGCCCGACCCTGCTTATCTTCCGAGATCAGCTGGGATCGGGCATATTTAGGGTGGCATGGCCATAGACTATAATTTCTTATACATGTATTTTTATGAAGTTGGTTCTCTTTAAACATCAATATTCAATTCAGTTATTAGAAGACTTTAAAGTATGTTTGGAACAACTTAGTTATGTAAATCTAGTTTTACAAACATAAATTTTATGAAATGTAAACAGATCAAATATATCTGGTAAAAATTTGCCATTTAAATTGGAATGTGCTGTAAGTGTGAAATATACCCTGGATTTCAAAAACTTGGTATGAAAAAAGGATGTAAAATTTTAAAATTAATTTTTTAAAATATCGATTACATATTAAGATCATATTTTCAGTTTGTTAAATTAAATAAAATTATTTAAAATGAATTTTACCTATTTCTCTTTTGCTTTTAATATGACTACCAGAAAATGTAAATTGCAAATGTGGCATCCATTATATTTCTCCTGAATGCTCTCTCTGGAGGTTCTGGAGAGCAAAGTAGTAACAATGTGACTTTGTTTACCCCAACTCACACACTCGTAGTCAATAAGAGATTAGAAATAAATTTATGTTATGACTTTTAACATTGCCATCATACCACTGTATACAACTTTATATTTTGCTTTTCTCATGGGTTTTCCATTAAAAGGAGTTTAATTGAAATGTGTTTCCCTGATAAAGTTATTGGTTCTGTTTTAAAATTTGCTTTTTCTTCCTTCTTTCAGTTTGCCATCAAAAATAGATTTAAGCATCGGAGTACGGAATTTCCCAAAAGGGAGCACTGGCTGGACTGGGCCAAAGAGAAGTATGACGTGAGTGATCTTTATCGCCTCAGTGTCCCCAGTGACCTTCTAGAAAGTGAACATCCACAGTTGCAATTCATATTATTAAGTCTTCATGGACAAAGTTATTATCTGTATCTTCGTAACCTTTATCAGCATGTTAAATGAGACTCTGGGAGAATGTTTTTTTATATTGAGAAGAACTGAATAAACAATGAATATAATTTATCTGAAACAATTGTACTTTTCCATTGATTTTTATTCAATATAATCTACCAGTATATGTAATTGTGATCATATAACTTTAGTTCGAATATAGAAGCATTAAGTGGTGATGGTGGAATTTACATTTAAATTCAAGTAATTTACCTCCTAAACAGATGTGTTCACTCATATTTGAAACAGCTTAGGAAGTTTTGGTTTTCTAATGAAACCTAGGGTAGGGTTCTTTGGAATCCATAATCACTACTCAGCTTCTCTAAATGCAAATATGTCTACACTGAAACTAACACTGCTGCTGGCCGTGAGTGACGGGAGTTGCATCTGATCAGTTCCTCTCTCACTCCAAATACAGGAGCGGCTTATCGTTCAAATAAAGATGGTGACCAGGGTGATGTTCCTGTATATTCCACTCCCAATGTTCTGGGCCTTGTTCGATCAGCAGGTAATGTGAAACTATGTTTTTGTACATCTTCATTTAGCAAACATTTGGGGGAGCACTACTATGTACCATGCCATAGTTAGTTACCTAGCTCCTAAAAATATTCTCTTCCAACTTCTTATTTATTTATTTATTCATCTATTTATTTATTTATTTATTTGATTATTATTAGATTACGTTGAGTTTCTTTTTTTAAAAAACCAACCCTAGATGGTTCTATCCACATTTCTGTTACAAAACAGTGAAGAAATTAGGTAAAAGGTATAAATTAGGTCAAGTAAAAAAGCCTTAGGAAAAACTTGATCAAAGAGTCCAAGACTCTTGTGGTTCAAAACAAGAAAAGAGTTTTCCTACTGCTATCTCATGGTAAAAGGACGTATTGCCTTTTTTGGGATCCACAGATCACCCTGCTCTCTTCCACAGCTGTAAGATGTGTGCCTAGGAGTTTTTCAATATAGGGTTGGACAATTCAATGCATGATGCTCAGTAACCAAAGTAATGAAATATTATTTCTTTTAGAAACTGGAGTTTTAAAAAAATTACAAACGTGATTTTATTGTGCAAGAACGATTGTTATAAGGGTAAACCATCTCTTAGAAAAAAATTGAGTGTACACATTAATCTCCTAATTTGCAAGTATGGAATTTAGACCAGCATCTTAAGGACCAGGGAGACAGTCTTGCATGTTGAATAGAGTCGGATTGGCACTAGAAATACACTCATCACATTTTAGTTATTTAATGGGGCAAATCCCATAACCCTTCTGAAATGATAATAACCCACAGCAAGGCTGTGAGGATAAAAAATAGAGAATATATATAAGGTAATCAGGGACTAACAAATATAAGAATTCAAGCAGCACCACATTTTCTGGCTTTCTATGATATCCACCTACTGGACTTGATAGATTATATTGAAACATTTACATCTTTAGTCTTCCATGGAAATAACCATATATATTTGTACAGTCGTAAGTCATCTTTTCCTATAAAATAAGTTGAATGTAACAAGGCTGCCCCAGTTTAAATTCCTCGCCCTCTTCATGGAATCACATTTTAGGACAGCCTAGGCTATCCAAAATGGCTCGTGGCAATAATGTTCTTGAAACTATGATGCCAGTAAATAAGAATATTCTCAGAGTGTGAAGCTGCTTCCAGCTTGCAGTGATGTCACGTTTCCCAAGAAGCCTGAGGAATGCACTTTTGTCCTGCCCAAGGATAGCTTTATCTAGGAGTAGTACTTGGTAGCTCCTTCGTGAGGGTTGAGAGTACCATATGTTGTATTAACTCGTAGAGCAGAAATGCAAGTTGTTTCTTCTCACCCAGTATTACAGTGGAGATGAGAGACGAACTCGATGTTGAAAAAAATTTTAAAGCCTGTAACATTTCAGACTGCATTCCTGATTTGGAAAAAAGTCAACATTAACTTGTAAAATGTTTAAAATCCACATTCCCAAATGATGCAGTAAATGTATTCTTTTTTTTAAGGGCTCTAGGTGGACACTACAAGCAACAACTATGAATGGGAAAATTGTAAGTGTGAGACATCAAGATATTTTACCTCCCCTGGTCACTATTGCTTTGTTTTAATCCCTTTGCCCTTTTTCTTATTCCCTTTCATAACATTCCCAAGCCCCCTGTGGGATCACGTGTAAGAACTTACCACTGAGACTTTTTTTCTCCCCATCTTTAGGGAAGTATTGAAATTCAGCCAGATCAGATGCAGGTAAGGACAATATTTAAGTTGTTCTCAGAGATCAGACTCTCCTTTGAGACCACAGTAACAGTTCATCTCCACTTCCTCCTCAGACTGTGAACGCCATCCTGATCGTTATCATGGTCCCCATTGTAGATGCTGTGGTGTATCCTCTGATTGCAAAATGCGGTTTCAATTTCACGTAGGTGACTGGCAGGTTGGGGTTGGGATGAGGGTCCGATAATCCTAGGGCTTTGCAAATAGGCTGCACTCCCTCAGCTACCAGGCCTCTGTGGAGAGAATGCCTGTCTTCCCTCCCACAATACCACCTTTATGATGGAGTTTTAAAGAAATATATTTGAATTCAAGGTCTGTGTGCTGATGTTTCTGAAAACTTGCTCTTAAAAAAGTACTATTAATGGCAGCCTGAAAAAGCCTCTAATTAAGGCTCTTTTATATATGTTGAAGATTGTTCAGAACAGGCTTCCCTAACAAGTGCCACTTGGGCATGTAGAGTATTTTGAGCTGAATGCAATCAAGGCCCTGGGGCTCATGAGAAATTTCTGCCCCTCCCTTAAATACCTAGAAGAATCTAAATTGGGGGCCTTGAGCTGAAGGCCCTCTCCCTTAAAGATTTAAATTTGAGGCCTTGCCCATAATAAGTTATTACCAGAAATAACTTTATGGCCTATCTATAGGGCAGGGCAAACATCTAAATTACTGAACATCAGGCTCTTATCATCCTGTGAATTGCCCTCCTCCCCTCTGAAACCCCAAGGCATTTTACCTCATTCTTTGCTTCAGGATGCCATATATACCCCATTTTCCCTTTCTGTCCTTGAACCTCTTATTTATGTAGGGTTTCTATAGAAATGTATGTAATTATATTTGGTTACTTTCTCTTGTTAACCTATCTCATGTCGATTTGATAAATCAACAGAAAGAACTTAAAATGATAAAGATAATTTTCTTCCTCCCTTATAATGTAGATAATAGAAATATTAACTCTAATCCAAAATATCACTCAAATTATAGTTTCTAGAAATTAAATGTAAAGATACAAATGAGAAGCTGTATTACATTTATCCTTTCTAGACTTGGTCGTGAGTAAGAGATGAAGAGATGCTTTCGATTTCATGTGTTTGGGGGGAAGTTAGTTTTGTTTAGGGGGACGGTGAGAGAGGAATGCTTCCTTCAGGGCTCATCATTAGCTCGTTTGTATAAGGCTAGTTGAGAGTCACTCTCTTGCTTGTCCCATCAGCTCCTTGAAGAAGATGACAGTTGGAATGTTCCTGGCTTCCATGGCTTTTATGGTGGCTGCAATTGTGCAGGTGGAAATTGATGTGAGTTGCACTCTGATTCTTCAGTGGCCTTCCCTGATCACTCAGGTTGGGTGTTCAGAAGCCTTCTTTCTCCAAGACTGAGATGATTAGGGGAGGCCAGGGTCTTTGCTGATAAACTAGGTCCTGGAGCTATGGACAGTGTACCACGGGGGCAAAACAGTCCCTTTCTGACAGTGTGCACTGCAGGGTCTTATCATTGAAAAGGACACAGCCAAAAATAGGGTCAAATGGTTGCCTTTAATTCAGAGAAAAACTAGATGGCAGTTAGAAAAGGAGCTTCCATTTATAATTCAGTTTTTATAGTAGGAGGAAAGTTTATGGAACTTGTTCTTTTGCAATATGAACTCCTAAAAGATCTAGAGGAAGTTCAGCACTCACAAAGTACTTCAAAAAATGTGTAAATTGTCTTTGATGAGTCTTCCCTTTTGTATTCTAATGTTTCTAATAATGATTAATTCCTAAGCTAATTCACAGGTCTTTGGGCCCACCACGGGGCTAAACTACACTTCTAATGCCCTTAGTCTGAAGTCAGGTCCTAGAAATAGGGCGTTATGTAGTATGTAAGAAAAGAGGTAAAACGGCTCTCTCCACCCACCCCCCATCACTCCCTCCCTCCTTCTCTCTCTTTTTAATTTCTATTTTAAAGTTTTTAAATTATAATATACATAACAAAATCTACCATCTTCACCATTTCTAAGTGTATGGGTCAGGAGTGTTAAGGATATTCACACTGTTGTGCATTCAGTCTTCAGAAGACTTTTTCATCTTCCCAAACTGAAGTCCTATATTCATTCAACAAAAACTCCCCATTTCTCCTTCCCCCCAAGCCCTGGTAACCACTTTTATTGTACTTTCTGCCTCTGTACATTTGACTCATCTAGATACCGCATTAAGTGGAATCATACACCATTTGTCATTTGTCTTTTTGTGATTGGCTATTTCATCTAGCATAATGTCCTCAAGATTCATCCATGTTGTAGGATGTGTCAGAGTCTCCTTCTTACTGAAGGCTGAATGATATTCTATTGTATGGATATAGCATATTTTGTTTATACATTCATCTGTTGATGGACACTTGGGTCCTACCCCTTGGCTGTTGTGAGTATGGGTGTACGCACTTTCTCTTGAGCTTAGCTAACTTTGTGGAAAATGAATCGTGGGGCTAAAATAGAAATAGATTGCTTCAGTGACACTGGGATTTGAGAAGGAG
>NW_006434373.1:11405921-11435186 GCF_000325575.1 Pteropus alecto
AGGGAAAAGGTTTGTGGGAAGTATTTAGCATCTCTCAGCTAGCACGGCTTTCCGTGGCTGGAAGGAAAGTGACACTAATGCCATGCTTAAGATTATCTTCAATACAGACTGAAGACCTCACTGCCAATTATCTTTCATTTTGCTCAGAAAACTCTTCCAGTCTTCCCCAAAGGAAATGAATTCCAAATTAAAGTAATGAATATAGGAAATAATAACATGACTATATTTTTTCCTGGACAAACGGTGACACTTGACCCACTGTCTCAAGTAAGTAGAAGGAGATGCAATTTTCTTTTCCTCTTCTGACCTGAGTTATAATAAGATTTGCAGATGCCGATCTTGGTCTTTCTATAAATACCGAGAGAGCCCAGATATGAAATGTCTTAGTATCTTGATCTCCTTTTGTTTTCACTCTAGACCAGTGCACCTCAAACTTTAATGTGCCTAGGAATCACCTGGAGAGCTTGTTAAAATGCAGATTATTCATCAGAAGTTCTGAAATGCTGCATTTTTAACAAGTTCTCAGATGATATTGCTGCTTCCAGTACATGGAACCACACTTGAAATAGCAAGATCTGGGTGAGTGGTTCTCTACCAGGGCCAATTTTGCCCCATTAAAAGACATTTGACAATCTCTGGAGATATTTTTCATTGTCACAACTGAGAGTATGCTATTGGCATCTCCTTTGTAGAAGCCGGGAATGCTGACATATAGCTCCCCACAACAAGAATTATCTGGCCCCAAATGTCAGTAGTGCTGAGATTGGAAAACCCTAATATGGATAGTCATTGGTCTGGATTAGAGGGTCTCAACCTTGAGTCCATATTGGACTCACCTGGAGAACTTTGAAAATTCTGATATGCGTCCCAACCCCACAGATTTTGATTGAACTGGTCTCGCTCCTGTTTAGACATGGTTGAGAACCACCACCTTAGATTCCATGAAACTAATAATTTTTAAGAAACAAAGTTCAACTCCTGATGGTTGGGGTAGCCCAGCATTGATTATTTCTAGGGCTGTTGCTTTTCCCCTGATGCTGTACTTTGTCCAATGACATTTATTTTATAAAACAAAATAAAAGTAAAATGCTAAATGAAAGGTATAATTCCTGTGGTAATACTAAACAACTTTATGGCAGAGTCTATAAGGGTGGTGGGGGACGGAGACAAACTAATGCCAGCTCTCCCACGGCATTTTTAGATGTGTATGAATATGCACTGGGAATATCAAATCATATGTCATGACAGTGTTCAGTTACACAGTGCAGAGCAAGCCTCTGTGGTATTCACTATGACTCCTCTTCCCCCATTGTAGACAAATAATTTTATAACTTTGGATACGGACAAACTGAACAAGATAAACGTTTCTTCTGCTGGATCATCAATCACTACAGTAAATAATACCTTTGAGAAGGGCAATCGCTACACCCTTCTAGTGTGGGCCCCCAATCATTACCAGCTGGTAAGTAGCTGGACACCTACATCTGACTCTTTCCTATTTGTGATGTTAAAAACATAGTCTTTTCGTGGTGTGACTTTGTTTTACTCCTATGTAGTATTACATTTGGTAATCCTCAATTCCTTCTTCAAGGACACAAGTCAATTGACCGCCAATAAAAGTTCTATTGGTGGATGGGAAGAGTTAATCTTAAAATTTTTTTAAAGAAGAATTTTTTGAGCATGGTGTGTGCATGTGTGTGTGTGTGTGTACACAAGTCACACAGAGTAAATGCATGTGAGCATGTATATGCATTTTCAGTGAGTTCTTGAGATAAAGTTTAAAATATATCTTTAATTATATTAATTTTAAATATTTGCACTGAGTAATTAGAAAATTAGAACAGTTTCTGAAAAAAAATAGTGAATATATCAAGTAAAAGCAAAAAAACACATATAAAATATTTAATGACAAAATATGGGTATCTAAATAAGCCATTCAGCATATAAAGAAGCTCTGAAGGTGTACTTGAACTAAATGAAGGCATTGTGGGTGTTGTGTAAGGTGAGCTTCTATAGCACTGCAATATAGAATTAAGAATTCTGGGTCATGTGTTTAATTAGAGAGCTGTTGAATGGCTTGTTCTAAATTCTTGGAAAGCGGTATTCTGTGGAACCACTGGAAAGCAAATATCAAAAATTGTAGAGACTCACGTTAACTTCAAAACAAACAAAAAACAAACAAACGAACAAACACAGCGCTGAGGAATGGAGCCCAGCAAATGTATCATTATGCCCTTAGCTCCCAGAATAAATGTCAACATCATTCTCCTTCTCAAAGCCTAAAATGGTAATCTAAACATATTCTAATGGATTCGATTTGAAAATATTTTCTTTCTCAGGTGAAGGATGGCCTTAACCAGAAACCAGAAAAAGGAGAAAATGGAGTCAGGTGTGTATATTTCTTTAAGAATTAAGTTACATCAGCTTCTTTTGGAAGTAATGCATACCCATAATAAAGTCCAACTGTAACAAGGATATGAGGTTTATCCCAAGAAGGTAAGGCTGGTTCAATATTCAAAAAAATCAATCGGTATAATCCATTATCTTAATAAGCTAAAGAAGAAAATTCATATCATCATATCAATTGATGTAGAAAAAGCATATTTATAATAGCTCCCAAAAAAGATGAAATACTAGTTATAAGCCTAATAAAAAATATACAGGATTCATGAGTTGAAATTGAAAAAGGCTTATGAAAGAAATCAATGAAGGGCTAAATAAATGGAGAGATATGCTGAGTTTGTTGATTAGAAGACTTAATATAGTAAAGACGTCAATTTTTCCCAAATCAATCTACGAGTTTAGTGAAATTCTTATTAAATCATAACATTGTTTTTGTTGTTGTTTATGATTTTCCAGTTTTATTGAGTTATAATTGATAAATAAAATTGTATATAATAAAGTATACAATGTGATGATTTGATGATATGTGTATACATTGTGAAGTACTTACTACAGTCAAGTTAATACATTCATCACCTCACAGTAAACCTTTTTTTGTGTGTGTGATAAGAATGCTTAAGATCTAATCTCTTAGCAAATTTCAAGTATACAATAATACAGTGTTATTAACTACAGTCACCATGTTGTACATTAAATCCTCAGAGCTTATTCGTCTTAGAACTGTAAGTTTGCACCCTTTAATCAATATCCCATTTCCCACCCCCCAGGCCCTGGCAACCACCATTCTACTCTCTTTCTATGAGTTTATTCAAATATTTTTTTTTATTCCACATATAAGCAATACCCTATGCTAAGTTTATTTCACTTATGCTAAGTGAAATAAACTTAGCATAATGCCCTCCATGCTGTCACAATGACAGGATTTCCTTCTTTTTTTTTAATGGCTGAGTAATATTCTATTGTCTATATAATTCAATTATATATGTTATAAAAAAATTTCACATATGTGAAAATTTTGATAAATTAGATTTTATCCAAACTAAAAGCATTCGTTCTGTAAATCTTGCTGTTAAGAGAATGAAAGGGTAGGCTACATACCAGTAGAAAATATTTATAAATTACATACGTGACAAAGAATTTATCATACTCAAAACTCAAATAATAAGAAAATAACCCAGTTAAAAAACAGAGCAAAAGATTTTAATGGACATTTTACCAAAAAAAGATATACAAATGGCAAATTAACACGTGAAAAGATGTTCAACATCATTGGCCATTAAGGAAATATAAGTTAAAACCACAGTGAGTTTCGTGGATGGCTATAATATGTTTTTTTAACTGACAATACCAAAAGGATTTAAGTCCACCCTAATGACCTTATTTTACTTAATACAGTCATTCTGAAGTGCCGAGGGTTAGGATTCCATCACATGAATTTGAAGGGGGACACAGTTCAGTCCATAACACCTTCTTTTGTGTGTTCTGGATTGTTCCTCTGTCTCATACACATGCGCATACCACCTCTGCCCCATCAGCTGTGGAAGGAAATACGCTGATGACGGTCACTGGGCCTTTTCCTGATCTTTGTATTTGATTCTGAATGCAAAGCTGGACGTGCCTCTCGGATTTCCTTTGTACCTCAAAGTGTGCTTTCGTGCCTCAGAACCCACTGTTTGATTTCTTCAGAAATGTCTCCTAACTTTGGACACTTTGGACACTTTGAGTTGCGGTATCATTTCTTCCGATGCTGTTAACACTACTTTTTTTTTTTTTAATTGTCTTTGTTGAGATCTTGGGAAAGAAGGACCCATGAAATCAGCAACACTACCCCCACCAACCTACCCGCGTGGTAAAAGATACACCAGAAACTTTTTTCTTTTCATTAAAACATCAAATCCTTAATAGATCCAAGGTTTTATTATTCCAGTACTATCCAGGAGACAACCCATAGAAAAAGGGGAAGTTCTGAACAACTAGTCAGAAACTAATTGATAAACAGAACAAGTTCAAGAATTTCAAGAAGTAAGATTTCTGAGAAATCTTGAATTAAAGAAAGATTACACAAAATTTTAAGCAAAATGGTGTCCTTTTAATTATGTGGTTTCTGTAAGTTACAAGATTTAAATAGACTACCCTAAACAGAGCCTTTTAAATAAAGTGGCAATACTGCAGTCAAAAACTGATCGAGAACTTAATATTGATCTTTTTCATGCATTTTTTAATGTTACATATTACAACATACATATGTATCTATAAATATGTTTTTGGCATGTTTTTAAATAATGTGTTATTATCCTGTGAATGTCATTCTGAAATAATATAAATAATATAAAATATTATTTTAATATTTTGCCATATTGATATATATATCCCTTATCCATGCACTCAAACCACTGTATAATATTACATTGCATGGATATACCACATTTTTATTTACCTATTTCTCTACTCAAGGAAATTTAGGTTATTCCCATTTTTCCAAACAATGCCACAATCCTCATTCACATGTGTTTCTTTGTCCACGTATGGAAAGTTAGGGAAGTGGTCTTTAAACCTTTTATCACATTCAATAAAAATATTTTGAGCATGCACCCACAATGACTATGATATCTTTTATAAATTATATATAAACTACTATACCAAATTCATATGTGCATCACAAGTAATACAAAAAAGAAATATAAATAGGATAATAAAAGCAAAAAAAAACACCAGTGTCTTACAAAAATCATTAGTGTAGATAATGTGATTGTATGCATCATTCATTTCTAAAAGAAATCTCAGTTTAAGGATTTGAAAAAAGCTATGCATGAGCCTGGTTGTAAGTTTAGTTTATTTCAATCTTGGTTTTCATAACTGTCATACTGATAAAGATACTTTAAGGAGGAAGAGAGGGCGAGGCATAATTGGCCGTAAGTAGATTCAAAAAGAAAACTCAATTTAAAAAATTGTGAAGGTTTTAACAAATGATGCTGGAACAACTGGAAATCCACACACAAAAGACTGAAGTTAGACCTTGGCTACCTGATACCATACACAAAAATTAACTCAGTGGATCATAAACCTAGTATAACGACGACAATAAAATTCATAGAAGAATAATAGGAGTAAGCCTTCGTGACTTGGGTTAGGCAATGGTTTCTTAGATATGAAACCACAAGCACAAGCAACAAAATAATAATAACAACAACAACAGCTTGGGCTTCATCAAAATTGAAAACTTTTGTGCTACAAATGTTATCATCAGGAAAGTAAAAAGACAACTCAGAATGAGAGAAAATATTTGAAAATTATATATCTGATAAGAGACATGATGAATATATAAAGAATTCTTATAAGTCAATAATAAAAGGACAAATAACCCAGTTTTTTAAAGGGGCAAAGTATTTGAATTGATATTTTTCCAAAGAAAATACACAAATGCCCAAAAGCATATGAAAAGTTTCCTAACATCATTAGTCATTAGAGATGGCTATGATTCGCCTAATGCAAATCAAAACTACAATGAGATACCACATCACACTCACTGGGCTCTAATTTTAAAACAAACAGATAATAAGTGTTGGTGAGTATGTGGATAAATCTGAATCCTTATAAACTGCTGGTGGAAATGTAGCCACTTTGAAAAACTGTTCCTCAAAATGTTAAACATATTTACCATATCATCCAGCAATTTCACTCTTAGGTATATACCCCTCAAAATGAAAATATATGTCCACCCAAAAAATTTTAGTTGAATATTCATAGCATCACTACTCACAACAGACAAAATGTGGAAACAATTCAAATGCCCATCTACTGATGAACTATGGTATATTCGTACAATGGAATTTTATTCAGCCATAAAAAGGAAGTGCTGGTATATGCTATAACATGAATGCACCTTAAAAACATTATACTAAGTGAAAGAAGCCAGACACAAAAGACCCCATACAGTACGATTCCATTTACATGAAATGGCAAGCAAATCCGTAGAAACAGAGCAGATTAGTGGTTGCCAAGGACTGCAGTCAGGCAGCATGGAGAGTCACTGCTAAAGGGCATTGAGTTTCTCTTTGACAAAAATTAGATTGTTGTGATGGTTGCACAACCCTGCGGACATACTAAAGCCACTGAATTGTACCCTTTAAATGGGTGAATTTCGTAGTATGTGAATCTATCTCACAAAGCCATTTTATTTGTAAATATGAGAAGGAACAAATCTCTTAGCCTCTTGGTTGTTCTTTAAGGAACTGGTCCCATCTTGTCATTTTCTAAGCTGGTTTTCATTCTCCATACCTCATTCCATGATCACTTTGTAGTCTTAGATCCTGATATTCCTAAGAGACCTAAGCTAACTTTAGCCTTAATGGGACCCTAGGATCCAAAACTATAAGAGCACAATAGATTTTGACTCTCTGCTCTCCTCACCCTTCAAAGCACTCAGAGTATGTTTGCTGCTTATGCTCTACTATTTTCTGTGTGTGCATATGAAAACACGTGTGATGTGTGTGATGTTGCACATTTTTTTTTTTTTGAGATTATTTTCAACCTTTTTGGTATTTGTACCAGCCTGAGAGATGTCAGATAAGTAATAGGTCTAAGAGTGGGATTTATTCAGAGTCTTATGGCTTATAAGTGATAAAGCCAGGACCTAGGCTGAAAGGTCTACTGCTTAACTTCATACTCTTCCCACTGTCTTTTTTTGAGTGGTTCATCTTAATCTTTGACAAGAGTAGCTTTTACAGTTTGGAGCAGTATTAATTCTGCCTGTCAGTTTGAGTTTTCTATATTAATAACTTATCAAACTATACCAAGTTGAATATCCAGGGACATCATGACCTGAGTTTAATTCATAGAGATGTTCTTCCAGTCCTTAGATTTTTACCGGCATTACTTGTTGCCATAAGTTGATGAAACTTGTCCACACATTTTAAGGATATAGAAGTTAAGTTATTATTTTCTATACTTAGATGTACTCTATTAGTACCTCTTATTCTCTAAATTGGATAGTCTACTGTAAATCTTCACTCATCTATTTGGTAGGAAAAATGAGCTGGTGTTATTTTGGGCAGCACCCTTCTCCCTGGGGTAGTATAAGAACGTAAGGGTCTTCTATAGCCTGAGACATTTAAGGAAGGGATCTGTAGTCATCTGCCCACACTGTCACCACCTATATGGTCCCTTGAAGGCAAACAGTTCAGCTGGTTCCATGTGAAGCTTGGGCTTGGGGATTTTGCAGAAACTAGAAGTCTTTTGGGGCATTCCATTCCTAGCTCTATTCCAGCGTGGTGCTGGTCACTGTCACTCCAGGACCTGCAGGCACTGTTCTCTTCCACCCGAAGGGAATTCCTCAAAACCATTTCTGATTGCTGGGCTGGTCCACTTCTTCCTCGCCAGTCCTTGGAGTGCCTCCCTGTCCCAGGCTCCTCTTTAGAGGTAAAGGAAATAAATGGGCTTCCTTCACCAACCCCCAAAAAGAAGCCCCAGTCAGAGGCTGTCTTTTAGGTTCTCAGCAACTTCTGTTTTTGGTCCTTCACCACTTTAGTTCTAAAGCTTCTGAAGCAAAGAACAAAGGCATGGCTGCCTTCTTGAAGGGGAATCAATCATCACCTATTTCGGTCCATACTTAACATCCCAAAACATCATTGAAATAGTTCCTAGTTACAAAGTACTTTGAATAGTTCCTGGCATTTAACCATGTTAAACAAATTCTTTTTTAGATGTGTTCTCATGAGCGGATGAGCAAGGACAAGTCTGGAGTTGCTTACTTTCTGCCTTTATTCTAAAAATCTTCTGTAAACACCTTAAATTCGTTCTGATAGACCAACTTCCGGTGCACATATGTGACTTAGAACAAATCATTCCACAGTCCAGTCACAAGATACATGGTTTTCTGTTTCAGATTTGTAAATGCTTTAAATGAGACTTTAAATGTCACAATGGATGATGGGAAAGTTTATATAAACATCGCCCCTCACACTGGCAGTGAATATCAGTTTTTCTCTTCTGGCAAGTAAGTACCTATACTGGACACCCTGTACCAAGTTCAAGGATTTCAGGTCTTTTTTGTTTGAATAATACATTTAAGCTTTTTAATAACAAGAATGTTAACCTATATTCTTTTTTTTTCCCCCATAGAAAAACCTTCACACTAAGCCTAGCAGGGATTTCAGAACAGTGTAGAAATTCTTTTGAATCATCCAACCTTGAATTCGGTAGTGCAAATACCTATGTAATCACAAGGAAGGTTAGTAACTCATTCCATCATATCAGAAGTTCTACTCAGACTTTCTTGATCTGAGTCCTCTCAAACACTTAGGCTAGAGTAATGATTTAACTAGAGTGGTATTTGGATGTGTATTTTAAATAGGTTTAGAATTAATTCAGTTCATCGCCAAGTCTTTAACTTATCATTGACTTAAGTTCACCATTAGAATGAGACTGAACAGACTGACTTAACTCTTATTAAAAAGTTCACATTGACCAGTATCTGATGCTTTTAGTTCAAAGAGATGGCAATGTTTTAAACATACCTGACTACCAATCTACTCTCTTATTTAAGAGGAAGACACTAGTGAAGATACTTTCAAATCTCACCAAAGGCCATCACAAGTATAAAATGTAGTGTTGTGTATTTACATTGAAAATGTATACTTGATAACCATACGATGTAACCCTAGAAGTCCAAACTCAATTTGCCTGTTTGAGCAATTTTTATTTTAGAAGTGATCTCGATTTTAATGTCTTCTTCTCACTTTCACCTCATTGGTTTAGAGTGATGGCTGCCCCGAACCGAAGATGTTTGAAGATATTTCACCCAACACAGTTAACATAGCTCTGCAAATCCCGCAGTATTTCCTTCTCACCTGCGGCGAGGTCGTTTTCTCTGTCACAGGATTGGAGTTCTCCTATTCTCAGGTTTCTTTTTCATTGTTTTCACCAGCCTCGCCCTACACCCCTGCTTTCAAAAATGCTGCTGGGACTTCATGTAAATCTGGGGTAGCTATATAGTTAGAGTTTTAAATAATTCTAGAAAGCATTCTGGTAGGTTCTACCAAATGAGGTTTTTGAGATCACCAAGTCTTGTCTTTATTGACTAAGAATAGTACTGTTTAGCTTCGTGAGTACATGTATCATATGTGTCTGTATCCCCACAGTCATAAACCGAGGTTTATAGTCCTAAGTAGGAAAAACTATATTGATTGTCACCAGATCCTAATAGTCAGTAGACTGCTTTCTGAAACGACCAGATGGTATCCGCGAGTCGTAAGTCATAATAGTGCTCATTTCCAGGTCTGTGGCCTCATTATCCTTAAGGTTCAGTTGAGGTCTCTCTGTAGCTTCTAATAAACACTGATTAAGGCCTAGCTTTTAAAAGACAAAAAAAAAATACATATTGTTGATTTTATGTATATTACACTAATGAGGCAAATTTTGCTGATATCTGATTTAGAGCTTAATTTCTTAATTTCGATAAATGATTTTATCAGAACTACAGTTATAGTAGTTTTGCATCCCCACAATATCTAGCACCTTTTTGGCAGTAAAGTTTTGCAGTAAAGATTGTAAATGTGAACTGAATAATCCCTTTCTGCAGTGACCTCACAGTCTAATAAAGGAGATTACTCTAACATAGGTGACAAGAGTTTAAAGAGAGGTTTTGGAGACGTGTCAAAAAAGCTCACAGAAGAGCACACTCAAGGCTCAGAAAGCAGCCTCCTGTGTGGGGAAGAGGTGCCCTGCTGGGTGGCTTCGCTTGGACACTCTTCTGTAGAAACAGAATCAGTTCATCTGTAGATTTGTTCGTTTAACTAGGACGGCAACTTGGCAAGTATGTGGAGAGTGAAAAAGGAATCTTTGTATGTTCCTGCAACTTGAGAATTTGGGGTATCTGACTATCCGAGCAATTATCCCTTTTACATTTAAACCAGCCTGAATTTTAATGTGCATTTCTTAGGGTAGACCCTTTAACGGAATGCCTCGGTGAGTTGTGTACTGCTGCTAAGGTTGATATCTAGTTTGGGATTCTCTTTGCTTCCTCAGGCTCCTTCCAACATGAAGTCGGTGCTTCAAGCAGGATGGCTATTGACAGTGGCTGTTGGCAACATCATAGTGCTTATCGTGGCAGAGGCAGGCCAGTTCAATGAACAGGTATGGGCTGGAAAAGGAGATTGTATGTATCTCTGTGCTATTAATGGTCATCATGATGACCCTCCCTAGCCATCTACACATACATAGTCATCTCAGCTAGTGGCTGAATAAAACTGCCAGGCCAGCCAGATAGGGCAGTTACAAAATGGTCTTCAGGCCAAGCATGTGCTGATTCTTATTTTCACTGTGTTACACAGTTGCAAATTGACAAACAACATAACCAGATTGGGTTAACGTGCATACACCTTAATGCGGTTTACTATCAAAGAAAAGACTTTCCCAGCTTCAGTGAATGCAACTTAATGGTCTCAAACCAGACATGTTATCTAGAAACTGTCATAATACCTAAAGTTAAAGCCATTATAAAGGTGGTTGTAATATTTCCAGCTACAATAAAGTAAGGGCTTTTTATGATACTTAAGCTCCCTCCTTCAGCACATTAACATATCTACCTCCTAAGGGAGTTGTCTCTTACCTGAGCCCATCAATTTCACCACTTCCCCTGCTGGGTCCCACCAAAGCATCTGCATGCTCATGACCTCAAGGCACTGCGGAGAAATAAGACAGGAGTCAACTGCAAACAGTCCATCAGGTTCTTTTCCTTTCAAGAGTGCTGCCTGGTGCTCTCTTGGTCTCCATCCTTCCGGGGGCCAGCTACCTGCCTTAAGACTTGGGTTTTTCAGAAATTTTCTCTCATCTTCCCAAAGTCTTGTATTTCTGCATTCCAGTGCTATTTAAAAAAAAAAAAAATGTTATCTTTAAACTCACACATTCAAGAAAAACTGGCCCTTCTGTATCTGTGGCAACAACTGACCATGACATTTATGGCGGTGGCCTACCAATTTTCTATAACAATTTAATTTAAAAGCACCTTCCATCCGGACACAGCAAGAAAATATACCCATGCCATATACACTACATAACTTGTATTGTTTCTGTTTTTTTCTTGCTCCAACTCCAACTTCTTCAAAGTGGGCTGAGTACATTCTGTTTGCTGCGTTGCTACTGGTTGTCTGTGTCATCTTTGCCATCATGGCTCGATTCTATACTTATGTCAATCCGGCAGAGATCGAAGCTAGGTTTGATAAGGATGAAGAGAAAAAGAACCCGGAAAACCCATATTACACATTGGATCCCGTCTCGCACACACAGATGTGAATGTCAGCAAGCAAGTGGAGGATGGATTGGGCCCAGAACAGGCCCTGACTTCTGTCCCCAGGTGGCAGGACACTCTGTAATATGGCCCCTAATGGGGAAGACTTCAGAATTGTGAACCAAACCAAGAAGGCTATTTTCTAAGAAACCATCATTGAAACTAAAACTGGAAAAAGCCTTTTTTATTTTAAGAGAAGTCTTATTTAAAGTGTACATGAGTACACACACACACACACTCTTTTACAACTCTGAGAGCATATCCTGCATTTAACTCCTTTCCTACCACATAGATGAAGTTATTTTGGACTAACTTAATTTTTTGAAAGGGTGGCAAAGTTCCATATTTTTTGCATTCTAACACTTTATGAAAACGATGCTAAATGGGGCACGAGACAATGTGAAAGTGAATTGATAGGCTTTGGGATAGCAGCATCAGCTAGTATTAACCTTTTCCTTTTGTTTTTTCTTTTGTTTTTCCAGTCCCCGCCTCTTTTTAAATTATGTACAACTCAAAAAATCACTCAGACAAAAGCCAGTAATGATTTTTGGAGTTTCAATGATATGAAATAAACTCTTGTTCTTAAGAATAAGTGTCTATGTGTCTTTGGGTAGGGTAAAAAATCCTTAACATGTTTCCTGATTATTGAAACTGCACACTCATTAAAATTTCATAAGAAGTTGATAAAAGCATGAACAAAAGAAACACCCACATATAATAAATTCCAGGAACATGAAATATTGAGATTTATTTCTTCCTGTTCCTATTTTCCCCAAGGATGTGTATATCTACATTTCTCTTTTCTTACCAGGATCTTCCTATGTGTATATTTATCATCTTAAAGTGTTTTTCTCAATACTCATGAACATTTTTCTGCTTGAATAAAAATTCCTCTAAAACATTACAAACACTTACTGCCTAATTCGTCCTGTATTAATCATTTAACCATTTCCAAGTTTCAGACCCAGAATGAGTCTACTTTGCTATTCCTAAACAAACAAGCAACTATTCTTAGACAAACTTGTACATAACTCTGAATGTTGGAACTGGTTCCTGGATTAAGAGGAAGGACCCACGTTGGACCTCTAAGATGCTTCATGCACAAGCTCATCATTGACCTGTGGAGATGGAATGAAGAAAAAGACTCAAAGTCCAAAGCGAGAAATGCAAATGGAATGATCGAACCTTATTGAAAATTTTCCCCATTCTTAGGATCAATGCTCATTCCTTAACTGGGGCCCATATGGCTCTTTTTCCTCTGGACGTATTTCCATTCTCTTTGCATACTCTGATCCAGCCAACATCAAGTTTCTTCTAGTTCCTGGAATGCATTGAGTTCTTACTTCCAAGTCGAAGGCAAAAAAAAAAAAAATCAGTTCCTAAGACATTTAGCACTGCTCACCCTCTACTTCTGTCTGGCTCAGCTCTCTTATTTTCAGGATTCAAGCTACTTCCTCCAAGAGTTTCCCTATCCACATTCCTCAGTGTATCGTAACTCTCTAGCTTTCCCTAGACTGAAAGCTCTGTATGTGCCCTGTTCCACATTCAGTCTCCAGAACGTGGTAGTCCTCTACGTGCCAAATGTCTTAAACTTCTTGGGCTATGAGGAGTGAGATGGAAGGGGCAGAGAACTGAACATTCAGTAACGATTTGATGAGCCTAAGTAATGAACTCTAGTATAAAACACTAGCTATAAGGGATGCCTAATGTCTCTCCCATTGTTTCTACCCTCTAACTTCTTTCCATCTGCTCCTTTGTTGGGGGAAACCAACAGTTACAGTTGAGCGATGTTTTCATTACTCATCTCTTGTCAATAATCAAAAGAGAACTAATCCTAAACCCTCAAGAGATATTCTAGTCCTAACTTCTCTTGAGCCTCTGGGTAAGTTTGGGCCGCTCTGGACCTTTTAGATCTTATTTCTTTCTCTTGCGAAACAAACAGAACACTAGACATTCCGAGGTCTTAAAAATCCTTTGTGGGTGTCTGCCATACAATAGACTTAAAAATATTTGAGTGGAGGCACGCCCCTCTATCAACTCTGATGTTAACACTGTAGATTGCTTTGCATATAGATGGAAATGACACCTACATCATCTGCATTAGCCTTTAAAGGATATGACCAGGGCTTAGAGGGGAACTGGGGATTTTGCCCATCAGCACTGAGTTTTCAGAGTTATCTTCCCTGTAGCTTTTATCCGTTTTTTTCTAAACATAATCAAGGCTGATGGGTGCCAACATCGGTGTTCTAGATGAGAGACATTAGACAATGACAAATGTCATGGGGCAGAGGTGGATGAGGAGAAATCAGTAACCTCTGGTCTTCTGCCCTTTCCTCGGTCCCCATTTTTTTTGTGCTTTATGACTTTCTCTAAGTTTTGGGCTAATCAGAGTATAATTAAAATAGTACACTGACTTGAAAGACTGGCTACTGTTAAAGTACAATTCACCATGGCAACTTATGTTGATAATGGAAATGTTTTCATTGGAAATAGGAGGACTTCATCGCTTATATCAAAAGGCTGGAATATTTCGGGCAGTATTTATAATGTACATACAAATCTTTTTCATAGTGACCTATTTTTATTTTGTTTACACATTTCTCCATAATATTTTTTATTCTGTGACTGTTCTTTATTTCAAGACATTAAAATATTTATTTTGCAATCTATCTTATATTTTATAAAATTACTTCACTAAAAGTATGTTCAAATTTGATTTTTATTGACCATTTAGCCATAGGTTTTTGTCATGCATTCTGGAATTTTTATTTTTTGTAGCCCTTTTTTTTTTTTTTTAAATGACAAACAGTGGTAGTTAACCTTTGTTGGACACTGAGTATGTGCATGTTATGCATGCATAGCATGTTATGCACTCTATTTCATGAAGTTTACAAGCATGTAATCCTTGCAATAGCCCGATAATGTAGATTACTATTATTATTCCCATTCCACAGAGGAGTAGTTCCCTTAACTGTTTCCATTTCATAGTGGCCTCCTAAAGCATTCCCTGTCCATCATCACCACAGGAAAGAGAGAGAAGGGAGGTACAGGCCATCCATCACAGAACTTCATTTGACAGTTTTCCCCAGCTTTGTAGCTTCCTGCAAAAGGTGACAAGAGCCCTTTCCTAAACTGCACCTTTGAGCAGAGATGACATTCTCTGTTGCCCCCTGCTGTTCGGCCTGGATTCTAGTCTTCGATAAGACCAGCCTTCAGTGAGACTAAACTTCAGTAAGTCACAAGTCTTAACTCAGGTCCTTGGTTTGGTTTACAAGCAAACAGTTCTCAGTACAGGCATACCTGGGAAGCGTTGCAGATTCCAGACTACCACAAAGCAAGTGTCACAATAAAGCGAGTAATAACCTTTTTGCTGGGGGAGGATCTCGCCTCCAATTTGTTAAAACTGTAACATCTGTGAAGCTCAATAAAGCAAAGTTAAGAAAACAAGGTGAGACTGTATGTCTCACTCAGCTACTCAAAGTCACAGCCCATGTGTGTCCAATAAGTACTAAGGACCCAGAGCAGGCATCCCAGGAGTGAGTGAGTGAGCCCTTACGATGGAATTCGTGTCCTTAGACAAGGAAAGGAGATCTCTCTCTGCAGTGAGAAGGCAGCAGTCTAAAAGCCAGGAAGAGAGGTCTCGCTAGAAAACAATCATAATGGTATCTTGACCTTGGATTTCCAGCCTCCAGAACTGTAAGACGATTAATTTCTATTGTGTTATTTAAGCCCCCAAGTGTGTGGTATATTGTTATGGCAGCCTGCGTTGATAAATACAGGGACAGACTGTCCCTGTCTGTCAGAAACTGAGTCAGTTCCCTGGACAGTCTTGGGCAAACCAGGACAAGTTGGTCACCCTAATTTAGGAGCTGATGTCTGTAAAGTGCTTGGGCTTCCTCCAGTGCATGGCGTGTAGTAAGTGTAAGTGCTCTGTAAGTTCCAGCAGTTGTTATCTCATTCCTTCAACGGTGATTATTTGGTAACCTGCTCTGGGCTAAATGTGGCTTAATGTAACTGGGGGTACAAGATAGAAAAAGCCTGCTGTCGTGGAGTTAATGAGCATTTATTGAGTGCCCAGACCAAACCATCAGGGTCTAGCTGTGACCGGTTAATTATGGGACTGTGTCAGAGTGGGAGGACAAAGTTCAGGCACAGCTGGGTTCTGGGGAGGTGACCCTCAGTTACTTCTCTCAGCCGTCCTTCCAGCAGAAGCCACCTAATGAGGTAGTTCTGTTCTCTCATGTTTCTTAAAAAAAAAAAAAAAAGGAAGCTTGAGAAGCTGGACTTGGTCAAATGACCAAAAGTGTTTTGCAAAATGGCTCTGGGCAAGCCCCTCAGCCCTGAACTTTTCTTTTGACAAAGTGAAGTCATTGCAAACTGTTGGTATGGAAGTTTCCCATCTTGGCCACAAGGTGGCAGAAGAGAATGTGCTTTGGAAAATGTGGCGCCAACAAACAGCTTTTGTAAATTGTCAGAAATATCATATTAGGAATTTTTCATGAATGCATATCAGAAGGCTATATCAGATACTGGGTGTTTATATATCTAGAAGTTTCTTTCTTGCTATTGGCATTTGTGGACTTTTATTCTCTATGGGACTCATACAAATTCCAACAGGAGTCACTTCCTCAGTAGTAGGTCACAAGGTCACATGTGAAAGCAACTGGCTTTATGTATACAGTTGGGAAAGAAACATTTATCAAGCACTTCCGACATGCCAGAGTTTGCATTATTTTACATCTATCCTCATCCACTCTTTATTCGTTCAAAAATATTTATTAAGCTTCTGTTTTCCAGGCATTGATGCAGGCCAGATAAACTGATATATATCAGGTGTTGATGCTATGTGCTTCAAGTACTATGAAGCAAAAATAAACAGTAAGGAGATGGAGAGTGGTGAAGGCTGATATTTCAGATGGGATGTCCAAGGAGGGCTTCTCTGAGGAGGTGACATTTGAGCAGAGACCTGAATGGCATAAGGGAGCAAGCCAGGCAAATGCCTAGGGGAAGAACATTTCAGGAGGGACCCTACCAAGGGCAAATTCCCTGACATGGGAATTTGGTTGGCATGTTTGAGAACAGCAAAGAGGCTCCTGTGTCTGGAGTGTAGTGAGCAAGGGATCAGGGACAGGGGACTCAAATTGATCACATAAGGCCTTGTGGGCCACGACAGGGACCTTGGGTTTTGTCCTGTGTGTTTGGGGAAGTTGTCAGAGCAGTAGTCCTCACTGCGGGCTGTTCATTGGAACCATCCGAGGAGCTCTAATTCCAATGCCTAGGCCTCACCCAAGACAACTGGAATCGGAACTCTGGGGTTGCAGCCTGAGCGTGCTGGGTTCTTCTAAAGGCTCCCAGGGATTCTGATATGCAACAAAGGTTCAAAACTAGCACTCGATATAGTGTGTGGAAGCACAATAAAAACTGTAAAGACATGATGCAAACACTATGATTAATGACAACATGTGCCTTTCTGGAATAGCAACTTTAGATGTAGTGCACACATGGAAACATGGCGTTGGTCACTGAGGACAGCTGTTTAAACTCTGAACTTTAAGTTGGAACTCCTGCCTCCCATCAACTCTAATGAATCTTTACTGGGGAAAATGCAGTTTCTAAAGCATTCTGAATCACTAGAAGCTATGATGACTGGCATGATAAGCATGGTGATATAGCTAAAATACAGGCGTGTTTTTGTTCCTGTATATTTTTCAGTATATGAAATTTAGATATGACCATCTCCAAGGCAAGATTTGGATCTCAAGCATAAAGAGATGCCAGTGGTCACATCTCCATAAACTGCAAAATGCTTCTCACATCCTGGGCCTTTCCTCCCAGGCCTTTGCTCTCTTGTTCTGTCCACATCAGTATGTGACATGCTGATGGAATCTATAGAAATAAGAATGTTCATTTAATTGAGCAAATGCATTGAGTTTGATCTGGAAAAAAAAAAAATGTTTTTAGGGTCTCTTAAGGAGACTTCAGTGGTACTCTGGACCCCTGACACAGACATGTATAATTTTTAGATCATTTTCTTAAGCAAGGTATTTCAGCCAAGGCTACTGTTCCTTTCCTTTGACATATCAGAACAACTGCACAGAGGAACTATGAATATTATACACACATGCTCTGCTTGGACTCCATTTTGCTGCAAAATAAAGTATAAGATTCCTTCATGACCTGAGTCGGGCTCCCATCTCTACCCTGGGAAGATTATCAACAGTTTGGAACATTCCCTCCATTTCCTGGAACTCTTTTTAGGGGTTCTGCTGAATCTGCAAGCCCCTCTCCTTGACCATCCTATTTTCTCATCCTGCTCTTGCAATCACTGCACCAGCAACATCAGCCCTGGGCCCAGGAAGTTTAGGTGTAGATGTTGACATTCAGGCTGAAGTTTGAATTTCATGTGGATAAATATCAAATATCAGTTGGGTGTGGCATTTAGTAGAGATTAAAGTGCATATGAAGCTTTTTGATTGGTCTCTGAAGTTTCTATATCCTTTCAATTAAAAAAAAATCTAAGAATGGTGGACCCTAAACACTGGTTTTGACAGCAGATATAGGAGGCCCCTCTTTGTTCTCCAGAGCACCCAGTGAGGTGCAAAACGCACAGTAAATGGTGGTACTATAGGCTTTCAGATTATGTTCCCTTAATCAACAGCTTTGAAAGATTGTGTGCAGAACAGTTGATCACCTGCTACCTCAAGTTTATTTTTACAAGAGAAGGTAAGACACTCAGTCAGCTTCATCCCCTCTCCACACCCACCTGAATCAAAACGTTTGTCCAATAAAAAGTTGAAATATTTTCATTCATGTCTTCAGTCTGTTTTCAAAGTCTCTGAGAAACACTATCAAAACTCATATTAAACTTCATTAATATTAAAACTTATAAATCATAATTAGTCTAAAAGTGATCTCACTACAAACTTAAATGACCAGTTTTATTGACCAGGTTTATTTAATTCACTTACTTGTGAAGACTTTAAAAATATTGGAAACTATTTTTTAGTTGATTCCTGTTTATTTTGTTTTCTGCCATGACTATTAGCCAAACTTGGTGTGTTTAAAAGAATTGATTTCCATAATAGGTATAAACAAGAATCAAGCTCGTTTAAAAAAATGTTTCATGGTTAAGGTTAAATGAATAAGATATCTTCATTTATATTTCAAAAGAAAAAATAATATTCCTTTAAAAAGTATTAATAATATTCTCTTGCTTTTGTAAATTGGATAAGGAAATTATAAGTTCATTTAAGTTTTATGAAATGGCTATATATTTTATCAAGACTTTTTTTGGAATCAATATGAGTATAATAAAGATAGATAACATTGATCAGAAAAAAACTGTTTGTCCAACCCTGGTCTATCATTTTGAATTCTCTGTACTAATGTAGTGTATTTTTTTAATTAGTTTTTATTTTTATCAAATTGAACGCACAAAATCTAAAAAGGCAAAGATCTCTACAAGACGTTTTTTTTGAAAAAGAGCAATCCTCCATTTCCCTGACCCGCCCAATTTCCTCTTCCTAGGGAACACCTTGAATGGTTTCATCTGATTGTTTAAATAGCCTTCTTATATAATTAGTTGTTGATTTTTCAGTTTTAAACTTTATGTATTAACTTCCTGCTATAGAGGAGAATTTAGCCTTTTTTTCCACACACCCTGCCGTTCACACCAGCTACAAATGCACACTAGTGTGTGGGGGAGTTCCCATCCTCTCAATACAGTTATCTAGTCATTTGTGTTAGATTAGTATTCACCGTCACATTATTATGCTCGTGTAAGTGCTATTTTTGCATAAGCCACATATTATACTATAATTAGTTTTTTCTTCTCTGCACTATACCATAGTTTGGTTTACCTGGAGTTAATCCTTTTTTTTTTTAAATTTTGCTTACTTTCTACATATTTTTACTAATTTAACCTCAAATCTCCCTTGGTTTAATAATCTCTCAATACGATCGAATACACTACATGTTTTATCAGTTTCATAGTTTTAAAGATGTTTCTTCTGGAACCTTGTGACAGATGCCAATCTGGAGGCCAGAAAGATCCTGGGGTTCCCTTTATAGGACTTTGTAACGTCCTATATTGTATATCCTACGTCATCATCTTTCTTGATTTTTTTTTTTAAAAGTTGGGCATTTTTCTGTAGTAGCTTCCTGAGAAATGGAACATGGGAAGTAAATTTTTTGATGGCTCTCACATGAATGAAAATGTTTTTATTCTATCTTCCCATTTAATTGACATTTAGCTGCTTGTACAATTCCAGTCGAAAGCCATTTTCCCTGGGAATTTTGAAAGCCATTGTCACATAGCTTTCGATGTCACTATTAAAATACCCAAGCCATTCTGATTATTGATCTTTTGTATGAAAACTTTTTTTTCTCTCTAGAAACTTGTAGGATCTTTTCTTGGCTTCCAGTAATTTGAAATTTGATGGTGATATATGTCAGTGTGGGTCCATTTTGTCCACTGTGCTGAACGCTCAGTGGGCCTTTTCAATCTGGGAACTCATGTCCTTTGATTCTGGGCCATTTTCATGAATTTTTTTAAAGTTCTCGCCCCTCTATTTCTTGTTCTCTCTAGAAGTCCTGTTATTTAGATGTTATTCCTCCTTGACTAGCCCTCTAATTTTCTTATCCTTTCTCTTTTATTTTTTTCTTTTTGTTTTACTTTTGAGATTTGATCAACTTATTTTTCAAACTTTTTAATGCATTTTAAATTTCTGCCACCATGTCTTTAATCCAAAGAGTCTTTTTAATTTTCTGAATTGTTGTTTGTGATAGTGCCCAGCTTATATTTCCTGATGGCAAGATCTGCTTATATAACTTTTAGGCTGTTGCTCTGGGTGTTTTAAGGGCTCTTCCCCTGCATAGTTTCTATTTTCTCCAAGTTGCTCTTTTCTGATTTGCTTGTATCTTAGTCTGTTTTTCAAACAGCACATTTCCTCCAGTGTCCTATGATTCTTGGCTGTCTAACTAAACTTAAGAGGAGGAGTCTAAAAAGCTGAATGGAAGTTCTGTGCCTACGCCCATGGTCTTCACTGTAGGAAGTCTGGATGAGCCATTTTATGGCAGAAACTCAGAAGGTGGCATTTTTAGATTATTTTCCTTTCAGCTGACCCAGATGGAAGGATTAAAGTGTGATAGTCCTGAGCTCTGTGGGTGGGGTTGGGGGGAGGAGCTTAGTATTCAGTGTGTAAACCACCATTTACACCCTCTTTGCCATCTAGTACCCCACCCCCAATTGTGTCAGCTGTCTCTTGAGCCTGTGACCCTTCATTTTACCCCCTCAAGAGTCTAAACCACTACTGAGGTGGTGGGGCAGTATTAAAACCCGACTGTGCAGGGGAAGGAGGGGACCTAAGGGTCAAATTCCTACTAGTTGCCCCACCTTCATCCCTGCTCCTGAGGCACTGGTGCTGCTGACCCAGAGGAGTGTGTGCATGTGCGCACGCACTGGCTTTCCTACTGCTGGTTTTGGATCCAGCTTTCTGAAGTTGGCTAAGTTACTTACCACTCATGTACCTGCTTTTCGGCTTCTAGAATTGTCAATTTTTTCTTCTCTCTGATTCTTCTGGGTTTATACATTAAAATATATATATATTTCACTATCTTTACTGTCATTTAGTGAGTTTAAGGTGGGAATTAGTATAAATATTAATATTCAGTTCTCGTTCCTATCCAGAAGTCCTAATGCAGACTTCTTTATATTAAGCATGCTTTCTATCTCTTTCTAACAGTTTGTTTGAAATGCTTGGAAAAGCTGCTTTCTCCATGTGTAGTTCGCTGACTTGTTCGCCCAAACCAGTCCGTTTTATCTGCCGAGGTTAGCTGGCCTCCCACTCGCCTTCCACCGGGCTTCCAGCCGTAAGCCAGCTGGCAGCATCCACTCAGGACAGACCCGCTAGGGCTGAAAACCCAGGAATCCGGAAAGAGTAGCTGCGGTGATCGACGTCAACATCTTGACTGAAAACCAGATAGCCTCAAATTCTGACTGTCCCCCTCAAATCTAGGAAAGTTCTTTTCTGATTTGTTTTTAATTTTTTTTCCATCTGCTTAGTCATTTAGAAACATGAAAAACTCTAGCGGTGTACTTGCCTCTGGTTGCAAGTAACAAACTCCAACCTAAACCCATTTAGGTAACGCAGACTTCTTTTTTAGGTTACGTAATCGAAAGTCCAAAGGCAGGGCAGCCTTCAGGGCTGGTTGGTCCAGCTGTTCTACAATGTCAACTGTGACCCAGTTCTTTCCATCTTTTCATTTTCTTTCAGTTTTTCTCCATCCACATTATTCTTATTTCGTTCTAAAACCAGCTCCCTCGTGGCTGTAGAAGGCTACGCCAGCCGCAGTGCTTCCTGAGTCACGCTCCAGGAGAGTGTGCGCACATGAGAGAGAGGTCTGGAGACTTCCCCCTGTTCATCAAACAAAATTCCTCCCCTTCCTTCTGACTGGGTGACTGCCTATCACATGTCCGCCTTGTCTGGACTGATAACAGAGAATGCCATGCGCTATAGGCTCAGATCTGGGAGGTGCGGCATTAGTCCTGAGACCAGGACAGGACAAAGGAAATGAAGGAATGCGTTAAAACTAGAGTGGTGGCAATAGGACCAGGACAGAAAGAAGAGTTTTCAGGGGGACATTAAAGTAGTTGGGAATCAAGTAGAGAAGCAACTTAAAGAAGGAGAGGTGGGAAGAAAGGACCGGTGGAGGGAGATTTGGGGGCGTGAGAACCTGGAGGAAGAGAAAAGTCCCCTTGGGATACTACATTGGTCAGGCCCTGTTGTGGCGGAATCATTCCCGCCCCCACCCCCGACCCAAAACCCTGACACCCCCAAGCAAACACACACACACACACACACACACAAAAGTAGTTGAAGTCCTGTGAATGTGACCTTATTTGGAAATAAAGTCTTTGCAGATGTGATCAAGTTAAGAAGCAGTCACACTGGAATAAAGTGTGCCCTTAATCCAATATAATTGGTGTCCTTATAAGAAGAGTAGACGCACGGAGAGGAAAGTGCCATGTGCTGAGGAAGGCAGATTGGAGCGATGGAAAAAAATGCCGAGGACAGCTGGCAACACCAGAAGCTAAGAGAAACACCTGGGCAGAGCGTCCCCTAGAGTCTCAGAGCCTGGCCCTGCCAGCAGTTGGCACCTTGATCAAGGGCTTCTAGACTCCAGAATTATATGAGAATACCTTTTTGGTTTTAAGCCACCCAGTTTGTAGCAATCTGTTATGGCAGGAAACTAATCAGGCCTCCGGCAGAAAACAGATGGTGTACTCAAACAGGAAATGAGAAGGGTCTATAAGAACCATAAGCAAAGCGTGGGTGAGGCTTGTGGTGCCAACACAGGAGGATGAGCACCTGCATCTGATAAAGGCCTGCCAGGGTCCCAAGGAGGGAGCAGTTCCCCAAACCCAGAGAGGCCAGCTGGGCTGGAGGAGAGGGCAGTGGTCCTCGCTGGAGGTGTGCAGCTAACCCAGGACAACCTGGAACAGAGTAAAGACACTGACCCTCCCTCTCCTCCAGCTTCCATTGGCTAAATCCAACCAGAAGCCAGAACAAGGGAATCTGTTGCATTTCCCGCAGACCAGCCTCTTGGGGCAGAGAGCAGAGTCCAGATGAGTGGAGATTGGACCTAGTGGGGCTGTGGAAACTATACATGGAGGAAAAACAGGGAATGTGTTTTCAGCTGCAGCGTTCTGAGAGAAACAGCCAATACAGTGGATGCTTTTTCTCAGAGGTAAGGCTCTTGAGAGAACTAATTAACATGACAATACGGACCCGGGCCATATTTCACTGTACCTACTTATACAGAACTCTTCAGATTACAGCAGTTTCTGATACTCTAAACTACCAAAAGAGCAGTAGGAAGGGGCTGGGGGAGCAATATTGAGGCGAATGAAGGATTAAAACCAGGGCTCTCGGGGCCGAATTTGATGTTAGAACCTTTCTCCTGCTCGGCTCCATAACTCCTCATAAGACATATTTCTTTCAGAGAAAAGCGTCAATCATTTTTTCTTATCCCTGCTAACCAGCTGATGTTGACTAGCTCATTGATTTCTCCAGTTAAAATGGGTCTTAAGGAGCCATAAGATTTGGGGTGGAACAGAGTGGGGGGGGCGTGCTGGATGGGTGGGTGGAGTGTTTCGGCTTAGAGACCTGCCTCAAGTCCCACCTGGCCACTCCAAACAGTCTACACAAGCCATGCCTGAGTTTTGCTTCTGCCTATGGAAAAGGTTACTATCCCAAGTGGCTTGTTCTTAACAACTCAGGGCTCCCTTTGCATTTTAGATTTAGGCTTTAAAAAAAAAAAAAAAAGCTGCCATATTACCATGGAAATCATTCAGATACTTTATTATGGCATTAAAGATCTTCACGTTTAATATCCAAATGAAATAATGAGAATTGAAAAGATATGCCTTAGCATAGAGCAAATAACCAAATTCCAGTTAAAAATTCTTAAGCTTGCAGTCCTTCTATCAATTTTAATCTCTGAACCAACCATTCTAAGGACACAGGACTCAGAATTATCATAATAGTTCTGACACAGAACAAAACCATCCATTACTTTCCCTTTCCTGAATAAGCAGGGCTTTCATTCTCATTAAACTATAAAAATGATGAAGTAGTGGCCTCCAAGAGGAATATAAAATGTTTTTCAATTAAACGATACATTTGAGGGAGAGGATTTTATTTATAGATGATTGCAATCAGATTAGTCGATTTAATGAATTCATGTTGGATAGGTGTCCAATAAATCATATTCCCATATTTTAAGAATTCTCCCAAGCTTCCTCACCATACAGATTTGCACATATTAAAATGGTTGGAGCTGGGATTTTTTTTTTTGACCAAATGAGATGAAAGATCACTATTACAAAATAGAAATAATTATAATAATAATAACTACCAATTATTATGATTTTATCATGCCTGACCCACATGTGTGAACTCATTTCATCTTCATGACAGCCCCGTGGAGTGTGCTTTGTTATTACCCATTTTCCAGACAAAGCCCAGGTTCTGGTAAGGACAAGCCATGTTTCGGCCATTGTGTTTTTCATCCTGAGGTTTAAAAGGGCTTTCTCCCAACTTATTTAAAACAAACTCTAATTTTAAGAAGAGCCATAGTTCAAGTATAAATTGATGAGGGCCTAATTTATGATATCGACCATGAGAATAGAAAAGAGGAACATTTGACAATGAGAAATTGACACACTCCATATAAAAATACAAGTTTGATGACTGACTTTAGAAACTAGATTAACTAACTCTCAAGTTTAGATTGACAAACATGCAAGAATACCAGAAAAACTCTAAACAAGAAGAGCATTGAGGAACGATCACCCTAAGTGATTATAAGAACTGGGAAGGGTCAGAGATTTTATCCTTCTTGCAAGTTAACAAGTTAGTCTGGCACAGTCACATGACGCTGGTAGTAGATGTGAGATGCTAGGTAAAGCCAAAGTGTCAGCATTATCAACTTTTATTTCTGTGTGGGGTTAGGAAGCCTAAATCTTTCATAATCTTTGCTTCCAGGAGATTCTCTCTCTCTTTCAAGGCTGTTTGCTATACTCATATCCTTGAAAAGTAGCCCAGAAAAAAGTCACCTTTAGCTTAAAAGACGTGTGAAAATGCAAGAAACCCAAAGACAATTATCTCCCAACAGATAACACATTCTACAACTTCAACACTTAACACAAGGAACACAGGACATGAAAAGACAAACAAATGGAGTGGAATATAAAGATTAAAAGAGATCCAAATGATGTAGAATTGGAATTTGATAAATGTTTCATATCGAATCGTTGGGAAAAATATGGACTTTTAAACAAATGGTATTAGGAAGATAGTGTAGTATGTGCAAAAGAAATAACTCCATATGACACGATGTACTCAGAATAAGTTCAAATGAAGCAAAGATTTAAATATTTAAAAAATGAACCTGTGGAATGGTACACATCAAAGTAATAATTGCATATACTGTACCTTTGGGATATGGAGGAGAATTTAGCTTTATCTGCAATTTTCTAATTTTTTATTTTAAAAATTATTTTTATTTTCCAGTTATAGTTGACATTCAATATATTAGTTTCAGATGTATACCATAGGGTTAGATATTTATAACTTACAAAGTGATCCCTTCAATAAGTCTAGTACTCCCTTAACACCATACGCAGTTATTATAATATTACTGACTGTATTCCCTGTGCTGTACTTTACATCCCATGACTATTTTGTAACTGCCAATTTCTACTTCTTAATCTCTTCACCTTTTTCTCTCAGCCCCAAAACCTACCTCCCATCTGGCAACCATTAATTTGTTCTCTATATCTATGGGTTTGTTTCTATTTTGTTCATTTATTTTGCTCTTTAGATTCCACATATAAGTAAAATCATATGGTATTTGTCTTTGTCTGACTTATTTCACTTAGCTTAACACCCTCTAGGTCCATCCATGTTATTCGTGTGGCAAGATTTCATTCTTTTTTACAGTGGAGTAATATTCCATTGTATATATGCACTACCTCTCCTTTATCCAATCGTCTATCAATGGACACTTAGGTTGCTTCCATATCTCGACTACTGTAAATAATGCTGCAGTGTACATAGGGCAGCATATATCTTTTTGAATTAGTGTTTTGAATTTCGTCAGATAAATATGCAGAAGGGGAATTACTGGGTCATATGGTAGTTCTAATTTTTTGAGGAACCTTCATACTGTTTTCCATAGTGGCTGCACTAATTTGCAAAACCATCAACAGTACACAAGACTTCTCTTTTCTGCATTCTTGCCAACACTTGTTTGTTGACTTATTGATGATAGCCATTCTGACAGGTGTGAGGATTAATTTATATTTACCTGATCAGTGATGTTGAGCATCTTTTCATACGTCTATTGGCCATCTGTATGTCCTCTTTGGAGAAATGTCTGTTCAGGTCCTTTGCCCGTTTTTAATCAAACTGTCTTTTTTGGCGTTAAGTTGTATGAGTTCCTTATGTATTTTTGATATCGACCCTTTAATGGATGTATCATTGGCGAATATCTCCTCCCATTCAGTAGGTTGTCTTTTTGTTTTGTTGATGGTGTCCTTTGCTGTGTAAAAACTTTTTAGTTTGATATAGCCCCATTTGTTTATTTTTTTCTTTTGTTTCCCTTGCCTGAGAAGACATATTCAAAAAATATTACTAAGATCTTTGTCAGAGAGTTTACTGCCTATGTTTTCTTCTAGGAGTTTTATTGTTTCAGGTCTTACATTTAAGTCTTTAGTCTATTTTGAGTTTATTGCTGTATATGGTGTAAGAAGGTGGTTTAATTTTATTTTTTGCATGTGTTTGTTCAGTGTTCCCAACACCATTTATTGAAAAGACTGTCTCTATCCTGTTGCATATTCTTGCCTCCATTGTCATAGATTAATTGACCATATAGGTGTGGGTTTATTTCTGGACTCTATTCTGTTCTATTAATCTTTGTGTCTGTTTTGTGTCAGTTCCATGCTTTGATTACTATAGCCTTGTAGTATAGTCTGGTATCAAGTAGCATGATACCGCCAACTTCGTTCTTCTTTCTCATGATTGCTTTGGTTTTGGGAGGTCTTTTGTGGTTCAATATAAATTTGAGAATTATTGTTCTAGTTCCGTGAAAAATGCCATTGGTATTTGATAGGGATTGTATTGAATCTGTAGATTGCTTTGGGTAGTATGGCCATATTAAAAATGTTAATTCTTCCTATTCATGAGCACGGTATATGGTTACATCGGTTAAATTTATTCCTAGTTGTTTTGGTTTGTTTTGATGCAATTATAAGTGGAATTGTTTTCTTAATTTCTCTTTCTAATATTTCATTATTGGTATATAAAAATAAAACCAATTTCTGAATATTTTATATTTTGCTACCTTACTGAATTCATTTATTAGTTCTAATAGTTTTCGGTAGACTCGTTAGGGTTCTCTATATGTAGTATCATGTCATTTGCAAATAATGAGTTCTTTCTTTCTAGTTTAGATGCCTTTTATTTCTTTTCTTGGCCAGATGCTGTGGCTAGGACTTCCAATACTATGTTGAATAGAAGTGGTGAAAGTGGGCATCCTTGTCTTTTTTTCTGATATAAAGTAAAATGCTTTTAGCTTTTCACTGTTGAGTATGATGTTAGCTGTGGGTTTGTCATATATGGCCTATATTATGTTGAATATGTTCCTCTTCCCACTTTGCTGAGCGTTTTTATCAAAAATAGATGCTGGATTTTGTTAAATAATTTTCTAATTTTTAAAAGGCTAATAAATATAGGAGGAATAGATAGAGTTAGAACATGGCCATTTTTAACCATCATAGTAATGTTTGATTAAAAGTAAAATTATCAATGAGATAAAACCATTGGATGAAAGTTTGAGGAATGCGATGGTTAATTTTATATATCAACTTGGCTAGGCTGGATATTTGGTGAAACACTAGTCTAAATGTTACTGTGAAGGTATTTTTTAAATGAGATTAATATTTAAATTGGTAGACTTTGAGTAAAGTAGATTATACTCCATAATGTGGTGCACCTCATCCAACCACTGGAAGGCCTTAAGAGAAAAAGACTGAGGTCCCCCGAGGAGGTAAAAATTCTGCCTCCAGCCAACCCCACAGATTTTGGAGTTGACAGCCTCCATAATTGTGAGTCAATTGCTTAAAAAAAAAAAAAAAAAAAAAACTCTCTCTCTCTCTGTCTGTCTCTCTGTCTCTGTCTCTGTCTCTCTCTCTTCCCCTCCACCCCTCCATATCTATATCACTCTATCTCTATCTCTCTATATATCTTTATCTATATATCTGTATCTATATCTATCTATTTGGTTCTCTGGAGAACTCTGACTAATACAATAGGTTATAGGCTATTACATATGTCAGAGTATATCCCCACAATTAATTGCAGAGGATACAAAGGGAATTTGCAGTGGAGACCTAAAGGGTATTACCTTAACTGAATGATCACCAATAGTGGGACGAACCAACATCACGTGCTCTTGATGTGTTGCGTTGAGAAGGATCCAATATCATCAATGCAGAAATCCTGCTCAAAGTGAACAACCCACTTCCATTCAAGAGGAAAACTGACTGGAATCATGAGAAAACAAAGCTAAAATGGAAGAATCATCTGCAAAGCTAATGGCCTGTATTCTTCAAAAAGCCTATGTCACTGTAGAACAACAAAAAATAAGACTGAGAAACTGGTCTTGATTAAAAGAAAGTAAAGAGACATGAAAACTAAATACAAAATACAACTCTGGATTAGATCCTGCATGAGAAAAAAAAATTGCAATAAAGAATATGACTGAACAATTGATTAGATAATAGAATGGCCTTATTATGAAATCTCCTGACTTTAATTAGTTGTACTTAGGTAAGAGAATGAGAACAAGAAAACAAATGGGTAAAAATGGCTAAAATTGGTAAATTCAGGTGAAGGGTATATGGAGTTCTATTGGACTGTTCTTGTAAGCTTTCTGATGTCTTAGATTTATTTATTTATTTTTTCAGAATAAAAATTTAAATTAAAAAACAAATATAAAATTAAATATAAATT
>NW_006434373.1:11435786-11443268 GCF_000325575.1 Pteropus alecto
GGCATTAGTCTCAAAAAAGAAATACAGATGTCCCTTTCTTGAGGAGGAAGGGGATCAGTGTAGGATGAGCCCCGAGGCTAATGTTATCACAAGCTCTTGAGCTCACAACTTCTTCAGCTATTTTGGTTACCTTTTGACTTTTGCCTTTGGCCCTCACTCACCTCCCCATAGACCCATCATTTAGAACTGGTCTGTTTTAGTAAGGGTGTCCTCTGGGACTACAGATGCCTTTCACTGACTGCTTCTTTAGGCGAATGGGAAGGACTGAGTGTTAAAATCAATATCTGGTTGATATGAAACCAAATATCAACGACTGAACTCATTAAAGACTAAACTCGTGGGCTACAAAAATAAGTCTGAACTATCATTAAGAAATATTGTTATTGCAATGTTACCATAACAGAGTGAAACGCTCAGTCTCTCTGATTCCATCTTGTTGAAGGCTACCTTGTTCCCACGGCCTTCGGGCAAATAGCTCCTGCTTTCTCTTCCACATAGGCATGCTAATCATAAGAGGAATTCTGCTTGTGGCTTGAATTTTACGAAAAGAGTCCTCCCATTTGCCCTTCCTTTGACATAAAAGAAGCCTGAACTCTGTACTTTCTTGAGATGGATTTGAGGAGCCAGTAAGTTTCCCATCTTCTCAGTTGGCACTTTCTCAACAATAAAACTTTCCTTACTCCAAACTCTGGCATTTTGAGTTTTGGCCCTTTGAAACATCAGGCACACGGACTTTGAACAGGTAACATTATTAAAAAAATTTTAGAAGGCAATTTTTAAAACTTGACATTTCGATGCAGAGATGATAGTTTCTCTTGTGGTCACCAAACTACATTTTTACAAAATTAGTGTCAATGTGAGAATATTTCAACCTGTAGAGAATTGTTACAAAATTTATTTGAGCCAAACAGAGAATACTGCTGGAAGCAAGATCTCAACAGACAGAGAAAAAAAATGCTTCCAAGAAAGACAATTTGCAGCTTCTTTTATGCACTTGGAATTAAGAAGGGAAAACAAAGATTACATGAAGGTGAGAGAAAGCAAAGTATTACAGGATAGTTAACAAGATTATGTACTCTGTTGAGGGTGGTTACTTTGAAAAAGAGGCATTTCTAAGACATCTGATAGCAGAGATGCACATAAACAATGGACAGAGCTTCCTTAAGGCAAAGATAAACCTTTTACTAAAGAACTTACATGTCTAGAATGTGACTGCCCACCATGACCTGCTGGGTTAGGAATTTATGATCAGATCACCCTGGGAGGTTACTTTTTGTAGAACACCTTTTTCATCCACATTAGTCACTCTTTCAGCTGAACTCAGTGAGGGATCGGGAGTTTTTTGGCTTAGCTTTGCCAGAGCAAGGTGCTGGTGTTGGTTTGTAATCACCAGGTTATTAAGCTTCCCTTCCTCTCTCCTGGCAAGTGACAAAGGTAGAGATTTATCTGCTCTTTAACTCCCGAGCTTAAAGATTGACCAGTGGTAATGATACAAGTTCCCTGAAGCAATCCTGCAAACTAAGACCTGTGCAGTGCTTTAAGAATGTGCTTTTCTGAGTGTTTCTGTTACACATCAATGTTTACTCATATTCAAAAGTATTCAGATATAACAATATGAACAGCATTCCTCATACTACTGGTGTCACTACGCTGATAAGAGTTAATAGTAACCTACTTGCACAAGGTTGGATGCCTGAGAAGACAGAAGTTGGCCTTTTGACCTCAAAGGTGTGCCTGGTTGCACGGCTGAATCACAGAGTTGGTCAGATGCCATAGCCAGAGTGAAATATCCTTGCAACTGTCGATTCAAAAACGTCCAGCCTAAGAAAAAAAATATAATAAGAGTTTATTTGAGTCAAACTGACGACAGAAAGCAAAATCTTAACAGATTGAGAAAATGCTCCAGAGAACGGCAGTTTTGCAGCTTATTTCATACATGAGAATCAAGGGAGATGTGAGGAAGGTTACATGAAATCCATCAGTGGTACATTAAGGGGGCGGGACAAAGCAAAGCGGGGAAATCTCTGAGATTGGATAAACAACAAAACAGACAGCCTACATTGGTGGGTACAGGCTACTTAACATTTACGGTACAGAGAGTTGGTGTGTGGGCAACAAGACAACAGTGTGGTCTCTTGCTCCGGTGGCAGCGGTTGTGCCTTTGTGCGGCCTGGAAAAGAAATTCACTCTTGACATTTCAAAGGTAGGTTAGGTGCACAAATAGACAATTTCACAGGTAAAGATTGACCTTTGTCAAGGAAGCTACAGGCCTAAGACATGACGACCCACCATGACCCAATTTAGTTAGAAATTTTCATGTTCAGACCACCCTATGTTTGTAAGGCCTGCTGAGCTTGTCAGGTTTAGTGTGTGGCCTCTTTTTCATCCACACAGCTTTATCCCCTACCAGGCATTTTTCAAGAAAGATTTCCTGGTCTTGCTACTGAACATTTTTCTAGAAAGTGAGGAACAACAGAATTCATACCACATGTCAGGTGACTTCTGCGGACCCTGGACACTACCGGGCTCATTTCTTTGAGGATAGATGGGCTCAGACCCTACAGCTTGATATATTCTCATATTTATTCTTCATGCAAAGGCAGAATCTGTCCTGTGTCCATACCATCAGAGCAGTGCCCAACACAAAGTGAACCGTCAATCCAGTTTTGTTAATGGAGTGAATGAGTGAACAGATGAATGATCAGTAGATTGTAGCAATGTTGACATTTTATTTAAGATAAGACCATTAGTCATCCACCTTGAGGATATCAGGTCATGACCTGTCTAGGGGCAGAGCAGCTGACCTTACGATTTATTTGAGATCTTTTTCAACCTCTAATAGCTTTGCTAGAAACCCACCATAGGTGCCTATGGCTGAATGTTTCGAAAGGAACAGGATGTCCTCTGCACTAGAAAGCAATAGAGAGGATGGGGCGGCATCTCCTCAGAAAGAAGGAGAAAATGTGCGTTTATGTAAGGATTGTGATATTCTGGCAGGTCCCGTTCTCTTTTGCTTCACGCTGCAGTCCCAGCATCAGCCTTTGGAGCAGGGCTTCTTAAATTGCTTGTTAAATGGCTCTGACTCACCACCTGATGCTTGTTTTTGCTCTTATTTTCCATTATAGAAACCCTATCTTGTGAGTCAGGATGAGAGAGAAAAACGTGAGAACCGAGGGGAGTGGGGGCAGGGAGGGAGTTAAAGCTGTGTGGGGAGAGGCAAAGGGGAACCCGAGCCCTTCTAAACCCCTCCTCTGCCTGTGAGGGCTTCTCTGGGCAGGGATGTGGAGCCTCTGCCCGCAATGTGTGCTGCAGGGGGCAGAGGTTGGACAGAAACTCATCCAAAAGGGGAAACTGCTCCATAGCCCTGTGTGTCCATGCCGGGTTTGATGGCCGCAGGTGTCCACTGAGTCCCTCTAAACCAGCCTGAGTCCCTCAGTCCTGAACCAGGTGTGGCTTTTTGAAGGGCAGCTATAAATTTAAAATAAGAAGATCAGTTCTCTTAGGTGAAAAGAAGGAAAAAAACCTTTCTTCCACTTCTCCCTTTTCTTTCAGAATTTCTTTCTTTGTTCTTTCCAAATGTACTTAATTCTTTTTAGTGGCCACATGAGTCACTTGCCAGTCTTCCAACTAAAGACTGTTTCCTCATAGACCTGGTAGCTATCTCTTCGCAATGTAATCATCAAGGAAGAAAAAACCTACCTCCCAGTTTCCTGGGAGGAGATGGCCTAAATTGTCACCCAACTCCACCTTGCGAAACCTACCTAATGTAATCGATGTATCCAGGTAGTAATGTAAGGGCAAGATTGCTTTCTGTCTTTGCAATCCCTTCAGCAGGTTGCCTGTGATGCTCATCACATCCTGGTTTAATGCTTGTTCAGAAATATAACTGTTTTCTTTCTCTTCTCCCTTTGCATAGAGGCTTTCAGGGTTAGGAGTGGATTTTGTTTTTTAATTATAGTCCCCACACTTTGTACAGTGCCAAGGACGTGAATTTCACGTAAAGGACAAGCAGGAAAACATTGAATCCTCTCTATTGACCTGACAAAGGTGATCTAGGCTCAACCCTCTGTGGCTTCTCTCTCAGATACCTAGCCACTGATTTTTTACCTGTGGGCTTTGAATCTATGGGGTTCAATCTGTGGGAATAGAATTTTGTAAATGACCTGAGAGGGCTGTTGATGGCCCACATACTTTGATTCCATCTCCAACCTGAAAGGCCAGGTGGATGGTGTGATTCCTGTGAATGGCACCACCCTGAGGTGGCATCAAATCCCTTGCTCACTCGTTTGGCTACCTGCCCCAGCCGTGACTGTTCTCTCACTCAGCAAGCCACAGAAAGGAAAGAGGCCCCCCCATTGCACAGGACAAGGATTACCTGCCCCAAGATATTCCCTTTTCTTACTGCCAGGAGTCTTCCCCTGAGTCACACCCCAGAACTTTCATGAATGGGAGCTGCGTTAGCTTTAACAGACATCCCTAGAAATGCAGAATCACCCAGGAAGGCTCTGTGAGCACACTCACACCTCAATCTCTTTGCTTTTTGCAAATGTCCACCAAGACCTCATGCTTCGAGATGGAGCTTAGAAATGAGAAAGTCAAGGCTGAAGGAAGGTGGGTATGGAAAAAGTTATTTTAGAGCTGGGCATGAAAGCACAGGGCACCATGCAGGGAGGTATTTTAGGACTTTTGTGGGCCATGCATTATGAGATGCATCAGATGATTAGATGGGAGTGCCAGCCATCTTCGACAAGACATTTGGGTTTAGGTTCCTCTACCCCACTATTCACCTGGATAGTGGTGGTCCCCAATCTCTGTTATTCTTTTTTTCTGGACATCCGGGCCAATAAAATGAACGGAAGAAATTGCATATATAAAGAGGCAATGGCCAGACCATATATAATAATAGCAGCAACCAACTCAGAAGGCCAGACTACTGTCTGTGTCAGACTTGTAAGAAGTCAGACCACTATCTCGAGCAACTAGTCCCAGAAGCTAAACAGTAACTTCTCTAACAGTTGGCCAAAATGGCCAGGACTTGCTTAACAAATGACAGCTTCTCTAATTTTTGTTCCCATTTCCAACTTAAGACCAATCAGAGAAAGCCAAATATACTCCCTCAACCAATTACACAGGACACCCTGGTTCTAGTTAGCCACCTCCAGCTCCTCCAAGCCAACAGCCTCTGATCAGGTCATACCTAGAGACTTCCCTTTGTTTTTTATAAATCTCCTCCAATCCTCTGCCTACTTTTGAGTTTCTGCTAAACACAAGTGGTAGTGACTACCTCCCTTGCTATAGAAAACTCTGAATAAGTATCCTCTGTATTTCTTATTGGGTTGGTCTTCATTTATTTCCACAAGAGTAAAACCAACTTTTCTTTTTCAGAATGAGGAATGGGTTGAGTGCATGATAGGCAAAGTCCTCTCCACCTGCCAAAGTAAGTCCATGGTCATGTGTCCAGGAGGCAGGGGTGCTTTTCAGGACTGGGCACCAATTTTATGGTGACCACAGGCAAAGGCTTGTGAAAGGTGTCATGCCATTTCCAACTTGCAGCATGAAAGCCCTCTTCCTTCCAGAACCCTCACACTGCTCTACCTATGGTCCTGCCACCCCATTCCAGCCTGACTTCCCCAAGAGGGAGGTGATCAGGGAGGAGTCCGAGCTGGTTTTCACATGTTCCGGAAGCACCTCCCCCACATGGACACTCCAGTTACTGAGGCACCAGATCTGTGGGTGTCATTTTGGAGTTTCACAGGAAATAACCCTGGCCCATCCATTTTCTTTGGAAAGCAAACAAAAGTCTCCAGTGGAAGTCACCCTGGCAGAGTTGTAGGCAGTATGGCAGGTGGCAACACAGGCCGGAGGCAGGAAGAATACTATGAAGGACTCTAACAGAATTAGTGCACTGCTTGGCAATCTCTTGGAGTAGTTTGATGGCTGGTGATAGTGGTAACCAGGTGCAAAACCCAGGCAGTCTTTACTTTCATCCCAACCACCACCTTTAGACAGAGGCTGAGTCAGGTTCCCAATAGAAATAGTGAATCAGACATCACAGGATAGAGTTTCATGTACTTTCTCCAGCACTTTCTCACAAAATGGAATAGCTTTCCATGAAAATATTCAGAGAGATCCTTTTCCTTCATCCTTGATACTACAGCTTTAGAGAAAAGACTCCTATTTCACTAAAACTGATTGTCTCATATTTTGAGAGTGTGTTAACTCAACTATGTGGGATGTTTGGTGATTATAAAGAAACATACGTGAATGACCAGGCCCCTAAGTGTCTGTACTGATCAGAGACTGGATTGAACATTACATGTTCTAGCTAATTCCAGTATTCTTTTGTTTGTTTTTGCTACTGTCCACAAACAAACAAACAAACAAACTCATAGGCCCTACAGAATTAAGGCACAGAAATGAAAGGAACCAACAAAGCAAACGTTAACAAGTATGTGTGGGGTTGAAATCACTGAGTAATGGGGGTGTTTAAATTTGATCTTGTCATCGAAACGTAGCCAAAAATGGATGCAGAGCTGTCTCAGTTGGATGGTGACAGCAGTAATGTTTGCTTGGCTGGCAAATGCTCTCAAAATGACACTGTATGAATGTTCAACCTGGTAAATGCACTGAATTTCACTTTGCGAACCCTTTTTGAGTTTAAAAAAAAAAAATACCAGCTTTCAAAAAGCCCTCAGAGGAGACGTGTTGAACATTATCAAACTCCCCTGTCTCTCCCATTATGTCGCAAGCCCTTTTAGTATAATTACTATGTCGAAGGCTATTATCAGCACTGGGAGACTTTCTAAGCCTTTCACATTTTTAATTGTCAGTCATCACATGGAAATTTTTTTGCTTCCTGTTCCTTTTTTGTGCTTACTCATCTTAATACTTTCTACTACTGACTCTTATTTTAGCGAATACAGTGTTCAGTAGAATTAAAACATGTGGAAGACAAAACTAAAACATGCTTACCAGTGGAGAATGCTAAGCATTCAGATCCTGGTATCCTTTCCATCAGAGGCGTTCCGTAAAGGAAACAGCCTCCTCTGACCTGGATACCAGTGCATTTTGGAGCACACGAGTTGGCCTGATGATTTTAAGATGCTCTCATAAAAGCAATTTACCAATAGATAGGCAGTTTTAAAAATATTTTGTTATGATGAGGCAGTGTACAGCTTTTTTCTTAATAAAAAAATTATAACTCCTAGGCTAGGTCATATTCTTTTCTCATTTAAAGCAGTGTGTCCTCATTTGGTCTAGAAGTGTCACAGCTTGAATGATTAATGGAGGAGCTTAGGAGAAGCTCAGGGCTCTGCCAGCACTTCATTGTGTACTGCAGGAAAACAGTTAACCAGTCCTGACCTCAGCTTTGCCATCTCACTTGCTCTAAATCATATGGTAGAAGAATACAATGCAATTTCAGAATGAATGAAGGTGACGCTTCTGGGGTTGGGGCAGAACCGGCAGACGCAAAGCAAGGGG
>NW_006434373.1:11443765-11446252 GCF_000325575.1 Pteropus alecto
CCTGGTTTTGATATTCACTACTAGCATGCAAGACTTTAACTCCAGACTTGAGTATCATTTGACCTAGTAAGCTGGAGTCTAGACTCCTGGTCCTATGTCTGCCTGACATCACTGCCCCCTGAACCTCCCCATGGACCTCTGTCCTCAATGCAACCAAAAGGCAGAGGAATTCCTGGGCCAGGCCAGCCTTTAGGTTGCCTCAGAGTCATTGCTGGAATCCCCAAGAGGAAGTCTCACAAATCCAGGTGGTCATGACAGATGCCTCTCTACTCCACTGGTTCTCAAGTGTGGCCCCTGGACCTGCAACATCAGCAGCATCTGAGAATTAGTTCAAAATGCACAACTATACTCAATCAGAAATCTGGGCACTGAGCCAAGAAGCGGGAGCTTTACCAAGGACTGCAAGTGATTCTGATACACATAGGTGAAGCAAGCAGGGGATTTCAAGGAAGTCTTTGCTGATATACTATGTCTTCCATACACTTCCTTGTGATTCAGCCACCAGGAGACAGCACAAGCCTCAATTGGCCTCCCAGGCTGACAGACTCTGACCATAATCCTGAGATTTCTGGACTGTACCAGTAAGTCATCCAGATACTCAAAGACAAGAAAGATTTCCTGAATCAGGACCCTCAGACAAAGGAGATACAGCAGAAGCTGTATTGTATCACCACAGCTTCCAAGCCCCTCTGCTCCAAGAAACAGATCATGTTGAAGTGGCCCCAAAGGACCACCTGATGTAGACCGCAGCTGAGTGAAGAATCTAGGAAATCCAGGGCTGGGGTAGGCCTTGATTTTGAATTTTATGTATCTAATAATCACCAAAGAGGAACACATTGCCATACCTTAAAAAACAAACAAACAAACCAAACAAACAAACAAACAAAAAAAACAGTGCTTCAAGACGTCTTGAAATTTGTAGGTTAGAATAAAGTCTACCCTCAAGTTAATAATTAAGTCTTTTACATTTACTGACTTATGTACCAGGCATTGTGCTAGGGGTTTCTTAGTTGATGTCAGGCCATGGAGAGAACTGCACCTGCAGACTGAACACTTGGGTCTGGGTCTCAGTTCTGCAACTAACCACAAACTATAGGGGATAAATACTATTGAATTCCTGGGCTTTCTGAGATCGATAAATGAGAAAATGTTTAATAGGTGCTCAAAGAGTAAGTTTTGGTTATGAATGGTTACTTCTATTTTTATACATAAGGAACAAAAAGTTTGGAGAGGTGAATCAGAGGTTCTCATTGCTGGCTGCACCTTAGAATCACCTGCAAGACTTTTTAAAAACAAAGTAATCCACAAATATAGCAGCTCCGATTGAAGCCAGTGGGTTAACTGAGTTGCCCGGGGTCATACAACCGGCAGGTGGCAGGGCTAGGGCTTGAGCCCAGGTCTACTGACACTGAAATCCAAGCTCTGGCTGGAGAGCTAGTTCATGGAGCACAGAGTGCAGGTAACACCTCCTAGTCACACGGCAGATGTAGTGTGAGGATGCTGGCCTCTACTGGGCTTCCCTGTGACAATACTTACTTGTTTTGGCAGGGATAGTATTTTCCCCCTGCAGATCCAGTTCAGAGTCTCCCTCAGGTGATGCTGATCTCAGCAAGAGTGACTCTTTGGGAATAGAGCAGATAATGTGTGAAATCACAGAAAAGAATCTAAAGGTTTCTTTCTGATTAAAGGGATTATTCTGCCACTAAAAAGAAAAAAGAAAAAAAGCTGCCTCCTTACAATATAGAACTTTAGGCATCACAAATCATGTTTATTCAGCTCTACCACTTTCTAGCTGAGTGTCTTTGGGCAAGTTACTTAACCTCTCTGTTTCTCACTTTATTCATTTGAACAGTTGAGATGATAATTGTATCTATCCCAAAGTGTTTCTGTAATAATTGGATGAGATAATTATGTAAAGCACTGAGAATAGGGACTGGCATATAGAAAGTGTTCAATAATGTCAGCAGTTATTAAATTCAGACTTTACAAAAGCCTGAGGAGCTGTGTGTTACCTCCAAGTTAACGGCTGGTAATGCAGAGCTGGCGTTAAACTCAAGTTTTCTAGTCTAGGTCCAAAGGTCCTCTCCTGTACTTGTATCACATCGGTCCTGTGTTCATCATCTCTCACCTGGGCTCTTCAGGGCTGCCTACCTGTATCCCTGTCTCTAGGTCCTTCTCCATCCAATTCCTCCTTCCTTTTTTATTTATATATTTAAATTTTTAAAATTTATTTTCTTTGTTTTTATTTTTATCTTATTTTCCATTGTAAAAGTAAAATACTTCACTTTTCATTGTAAAAATAAAATAGCACTAGTAAAAATTGTGGGGTAAGAAAAATCCATCAATAATCTCACTATATCTGATACAACTCTTTGCTGCAGGGTTATGTCTCAAGCACACCATTCTTTCCATAATGGCTCTCATTCTTTAGAATCCATAAGAACTGCCAGGAAAACTTGATGAAAGTTTAGATACTTAGGATCTAGC
>NW_006434373.1:11446265-11462119 GCF_000325575.1 Pteropus alecto
GCAGGACTGGAGTGGAGACCTAGATACTTCTGGTATCATCTTTCAGAAATATCCTGTGGCATCATACACATTCCTATTTCACAGAAACATTTCACCACAAGCACCTTTCCTGGTTGCTACACAGGCTTTACAACTATAATTTGGCCTCTATAGGGCTTCCTCGGGTCTTAATATTCAGTGTGAAACATGGATGATATTTTCCTAGCTGACCCTGCTCAGACTCTTCCTGTGGTTACGTGGATCTCAGATAAAGGGTGTAGTAATACAACATTCAGTCAAGGAGCCGCACGATCATTTAAATTGAATCTGTTTAACCTGGCCAGGCAGGTCTGGGTATGCTTAGGCCAAACGGGGATCCAGAGTGAGAAGTAGACCCAAATATAAGCAGGCTGAATCCCAGAATCTGAGCTGGGCAAGGTCTGCAGCAAAAGATTTAAGACCACAGACATTCCAGAAGCTGGTAGGGCAGCTGGAAGAAGACCTAAACTGCCAGAAGAAATACTAGAGTGAGCACATGCCCAGGGCACAGAATGTGAGGAAGGACTGCCTGCTGAATCCTGAGAAAGAGAGTCTTGCTTTCCTCGCCTTCTCCCCACATTGGCCTTGAAAACTGCTCAAGAGATTCTGCTGACTTTTACTCTGGAAAAACCTTTTATGCCTACTGACCTGCTCAGGTTCATCTATCTGTTCCAATCCTCTGGATTTAAAGGCCCTCCCTTTTCCTTACTGTGTATTGTCTTGATTAATTAATGAGATTATGTCTTCTGCTGGACTGATAGAAAGACAAAATCCTTCCATGGGAGAGAGAGAGCCAAATCACCTGGTGTTTCAGAGGCCTTATTTTCTATCTTCTCTCCATCAGTGTTGTCAATCACTAAAGATTAGAAAGGGCCTTGGCTTCAGGGAGCATGACTCTGCTGTGCAGATCTGTGCACAGAGACCCACTCATGCTGAAAACCATTTTTAATAGCTTGTTACTGAAAGCCTCCCCTTAAAGCAAGATGGTCCCTCATCACGTTGCCATGAAAGTTGCCAAAGCTGAAGTTGCTCCAGCTGTTTCTAGGTCCTGCAATTCAGATTCACTCCAGTGCGAGTGGGCAAGATCAGCAAAACCAAAATGCTCACTTGTTAGTTTACAATAAAAGCAGTCATGTCTTCATTTTAGCTGATCAACTGAAAAACATGATCTTGGAAAAACACATTGAGGTCAGAATTACAGTGACTACAAAATTAAAGTAAAAGAAGCCAAGAGCTGTAAGAAATATTTCCACCAAGCCATGGTAAGGTAATAAGCTCCTGTTCTTCACCATCGAGACATAGACATTATTTTACTGTGTTCATGGACCCTCTTCCTCTCTGACTCCAGGGTCTCTGACCGATTCCTTTCTCTTTATCTTTCCTTTTTTGGTGCTGCAAGCAGCTCTCAGAACTACCTCACCACTGTTGCCCCATCTTCATCCTTTGGGTGGAGTTTGTGTCTATTCTTGTTGCACTTCCTCACCATAACTTGATTGTTTTATGATTGTTTCTGATAGTTTCTCTTTCCTAGTCCAGTTTCTCTTTCACTGAATACTTGACCTCGTCTACATGCCCTCCTGAGCCTTTGAATTCACATAATCAAGAAAAATGGCTTGGAAGTGTTAGGGTTATGCTGCAGAGCTTGAGAAACTGGTTTTGCGGGAAGCTTGCTGTGGTAAGAAACAGGCTTTACAGAAGGGGCGATGGCATGGAGAAGTCTCCAAAGTGTAGGATTGTATGTCACAGGCAACGTTTTGGGGCAAGGTCCACCTGCCTGTGTCCACAGGTGAGGTCATCCTTCATCCAGACGAAACTTCCTGGCACCAGATTTTCAGGACCTGATGATGTCTCTGGGGTAGAACTACAGAACTGGCTGTGACCCTTTAGTTACTTTCTGTGCCCTTGCAAATGACAGCCTGCCACAGGGACTAGGCCAGAAGCCCCCACTCTACAATTCTCTTATCTCTAAAGCACAATATCTCAACACTAACACTAGTGACATTTGGGGCCGGATCATTCTTTGCTATGGGAGACTGTCCTATACACTGTAGCATCCCTGGCCTCTACCCACTAGATAGCAAACAGCTTCCTTGTTTATGACAACCAAAAATGTCTCCAGACATTGATAAATATCTCTTGGGGTAGAAAAGGGGGTTCAACCACCCCTGGTTGAGAGCCACATATGTAGAGGCAACCCTGTGCTTTCAGAATCATAGGGAGAAGTTATGGAGGGACAGCAGCCAACACTAATTGCCTCTAATTTCAAGTAGATTGGAATGAGGGAAGTGTTGGAGTAAGCAGGTATATCCTGAAACACAGGGCTCAGATGATCCTCTGCTACTACATCTCAAAAACTTGTTTACTCGGTAAATCATTAAATGTGCTCTGTGCATAAGTCTGCCCATTTGTACATTCTGGCCACTTTTGGAGACACCCCCCCCCCCCCCGCCCCGAAGGCTACCCACATCTATTATATTTACTCACTCTGACTCAAGCTAAATAGGACTTTGAAAATATTTTTTGTTAAAAAGAAAAAGATATTACTTTTTTTAAGTCCTCAAAGCAAAGTTCTCAAAGCCAGAATTCACCACCAGCATCTTAGGAAGTATTTTTATTGTTGATGTTGGCATTGCATAAATAATATTAAGGGTAATTGAAAAGTAAAATTCTACCCTTATGCCATCTTCCAAATCCAATAGCATTCATTTTTTCATTTTTCTTCTAGTCCTTAATCACACAAATACATCTTTTTTCTGACGCATTAAACTTTTGGGTAGACCCAACTTCAAATTCTCAACCCCACCTTCTAATGAACATTTATGGGCTATGCATACATAGGTTGTTCTTTCAGGGTCTGAATATATTTCGAAAGAAAATATAGACCGATGTATATACATTTGCAACAATTAATTCAACTGTGGCATAACACTCAGCAGAGGGCACCTAGGAAGACGATTTTCAGTTTCAGTTACTCAGATTTGTCCACAACGCTCTACTTTACGATAGGGCTTTAAACAAGAAGTGAATCACCCAGTTCTCACATTACAGATAAGTTAACTGTCACCCAAATATGTTGACTAGTCTGCCAAGATAACACGAAGAGTAAATGACAGGGCTTGGAAGAAACGTCAGGCCTCCTGATTCCCTGACCACAGCTGACAGCTTTTCACCACACCCGCCTCCTTACTGCATGCCCATAAAAGTTTACTGAGGGAAGGATGAGTCAGAATGAACAGTGGTGCTATAAGGAAGCTTGTACACAGCTGATTTTCACAAAGAGTTTTAATTCAGTTTCCCACACTGCAAAGGTTAAGGTTTTGGGTCTGTGACATTGAGTAGAAATTGCCCAAGACAAAGTTAGAAAATATGGATTTAATCTGGTCTCTCTCGTTTCTGAGTACTAAAACCATAGCTGAATCACTTTGCTTCTCAGAGCCTTGGTTTATTAACTCGAAAAATGTCAATAAGTCCTGTCAAGTATGTATTAAGAATCTAAAAAACAACCTAGACTTTGAACCAATAATTCCCCCACTTCAAGAATTTTTTCAGTTAAGAAAAAGTCTGGCATGCAGAAATAGTATTATGTACAAAAATATACTATCACCCCTTTACTTATAACTACTATTTGCTGAGTCTGCTGTGTATGAGTGCTGTCATGCTGTCTGATTTATGTAATTGTCACTAATCTTTGTAAGAAATCAGAGAGGTGGGTATTCTGGTGTTTACTATACAAATAAGAAAAGTAAAGGCCAGAGAGGAGAAATGTCTGCCCCAAATCCACAGATGGTAAGTGGTAGGAGCAGAAGTCAAATTCACATCTGCCTCTCTTGCAGCCCATTTTCTTTTCACTATGCCTTGTTATTTTTTGTAATGACAAATATTTGGAAACAACCTAAATAGCCAATGATAGGTATCGATTAAAAAATTATAGAATGGAACATTTTCAGCCGTTAAAGTCTTGTTTCTTTTAAGTTTTTAAAAACTTTTAATAAAGTGCTTAATAGACTCTTCTGCCTAATAGAAATGGAGAGGCATCAGGGTAGAAAGAAGGTATCTCCATGCCCAGCATGGAGGGTGGCAGCCAGGATAGGTGTCAGCTGTCCTTGTATGATAAGGCATTCACAAGGATGCCATGCCAGTGGGTCAAAGAACATAATAAGAGAATTGTGTACAAACTTGTGTGAGAAGATGTATTGTTACAATTTACACTGCTCTAGCAGAAAACTTTTATTTAACAAAATGGAAGTATAATTTTCTTGAATAGAAATCCAGGCAGGTTGTCTAGAAATGAGTTTTCAGTATCAGAGGCCCAGCTTCTTTCTATTGTGTGGCTCTACCATCCTCATCATGGCTTCCAGTTTCCACATTCTAGTCAAGGAGAGGGGTGAAAGGGGAAGAAAAGAAAACACACTTTCCTTTTGGGGCCACAATCTGGAAGTTACATGCATCAGTTTTACACTCACCGCATTGACTAGAATTTGGTCAAAATGCTACATCTAATGCAAGGGGGTCTGGGACATGTAGTTGTTAGCAGAGCCACCATATTCTCACTGATGATTCCATTTATATCGCATTAGAAGAGAATTTATGTTGAGGCATAATGAGCACAGAAGGCTAAAGGACGGGAAGAAAAGACAACAGTTGTTATCCTGTTACCATCTAGAGAGATTGTCAGAGAAATGTTAATCATGAAAACACAATAAAACATCCCAAAATTTGTTTTACACTGTTCTAACTTTCCATAGAGTTCTCTTAATTGTACCTGCTTCAATATTCCTCCATCACCATCTCCTTAAGAGACACTGAGTAAAGTCCTACCTCATGTCTCTGGGCTTTTTAGAGTCACATGTGTTCTTGTTGGACAGGATATTGCCGAGACTGGCCTGGAGAGGGTAATCACTGTTTTCATTATATTAGGTTTAAGAAACAGGACATAAGATTCATATAAAATTGAGTCACAGCTTTGATTCTTAAGTACACAAGAAAAAAATTGGAAGAAAAAAATACATCACATGGGTGCTATATTTGGTGTTAGAATTATAAGTTTTTCTCTTATTAAAAAATTATTTTCCAAAATGTCTAAAGTTTCTTCAAAGAGCACCTATTAATTTTATATTCAGAAAAAAATTTAATGCTTATTTATAAACCACTGCCTTCCTGTCAATTATGCGAAACCAATGACTATAGTACATGTGAAATCACTTTGAAAACTACAAGGAAAATTGAAAAAGTAAAATTTTTAGTATGTATCATAATTGGTCATTATCTAAGGAAAGGACATTACTTAAGCAAGGCAGTGGATTTAGGTTGTATTGAGTCTTCAAATACCAAGGCAGGTCAATTGTGTTCTGAAAGATACTTTTTCTGTATTAAAATTTGCTAACATACTGGCTACTATTTACCAGTTTTTCACATATGAAGGAGGTTCTGTCATTATCTCCTTTTTTCAGACAGAGAAACTGAGGCTTCCAGTTATTGGATATCTAGCCTAAGAAAACACAGTTAATGTTCTAACATATAAATTTCAAGAAAAGGACTACTTATCAAAACTAACCTGTCTAAATAGACTAATTATCAGTGAAGAAATAGAGAAAGTAAAGAGCTCTACTAAAATGTACACCAGGTCCAGATTTCACAGGGGAGTTCTGTGTTCTCTCCCGCTTTAAAGATCATATAATTCCAACGCTATTTAACAATGTCCAGAGCATAGAAAAAGAAGGGAAATTTCCCAGTCTATTTTATGAAACAAGTACTATATTGATCCCAGTACTTAATAAAGATGGCACCAAGAAAGAAAACCATAGACCAATTTCATTTATAAATAACAATGTAAAAATCTTAAAACATTAGCAAACAGAATCCAACAGCATATTAAAAGTAATGCATCATGTGGTTGGATTTGGGTGCCAGTTGTGTCTTACTCCACCTGTTAGCTACCATGCTCCCTGAATAAGAACAAACTAAATTTTTTAAACCATGTTAAATACGTAAGAATGTCTATAAATCGTAAGTGTACTAGTTAGTAAATTTTCACCAATTGAACATACTCATGTAGTGGTACCCATATCAAGAAACAGAACATTATCAGCATCCCAAAAGCCCTCTCATGCCCTTTTCACTCTTGCCTTGCTCAAGGGTATTACTATCTTGATTTCTAGCACCACAGGTCATTTTAGTTTATTTTTGAACTTTATATTAATACAGTATGTATTCTTTTGTGTCTAGCTTCTTTCATTTGACATTGTTTGTGAGATACATCCACATTAGTGTATGTAGTTATAGTTGATTCATTTTCAACTAATAAAGTTTTGTATACGACAATGTGAATATACCATAATTTCATGGTCCATTCGTTAATGGAGAGTTGGATAGCTTCCAGTTTGAAGCTATTCCAATAGTGCTGCTGTTCTGAATAGTCTTGTATCTATCTTTTGTCAAACATATGTATGCATTTATCTTGGACATCTACCTAAGACTATAATTGATGGGTCACAGGATATGCATGATAGCATTTGGTTAGATATTACCAATTTCTCAAAGTGATTGTGTCAATTTATACTCCCAACAGCGTGTATGAATGTTCTGGTTATTCCATATCCTGACTAATCCTCAGTATATTTTTGTTTTTTTTCCATTTTAGCCATTGTGTTGAGTATATAATAGTGTCACATTAGAGTGTTAATTTGCATTCATGATGTCTAATAAGAATGAGAATCTTGTCATATATTTATTGGTCATTCTTGAAATCATACTTAGTTGTCAGCCACTTGAATTTTATCTCATTTTGCATCAGTAAACAGACCAGTCATTTAAATTGAGTGTGAATATCTTTTGTATCCTTGGTCATATGACACTTAAATAGCTTTCACTCACATAGTCCAGTCTCAAGAGTGATTGTGATTAAAGAGTCCACCAATAAAAAATTAATTTCAAAATAACTCAAGTTCTTGCATTATAATTCTCAGACATCATGAAAAATATGTAGACTACAGACAGTAATGCCTCTTTCATTCTCTTTTTCTCTCTTATCTAGGTCTCATAGCTTCCTTGGCATCTTTTTTCCAAAAAGCACTTCAAAGGAGAGTTACATAGTCATTTTCAGTGAGAAAGTCTTTTCTATTATCACTTCAAATCTAAAATTCATAGAAGATTGATAAATGTATCTCTAAAAATATAACAAAAACCACAAGCTTCTGCATCTTCTTTAACATCTCACTGGAAGTCCTAGACAGTGCAATAAGGCAAGACATAGAAATAAAGAGCATACCCACTGGAAAGTGATTCAAATAGTTTTTTTGCACAGATAAGATGATTATATAGAAAACTCCAAGAAATCAAAAAGTCTCCTAGATATAAGTGAGTTTAATAGGTTGTGAAATACAAGGTCAACACAAAAATCAATCATATTTCTACATACTAGCAGTAAAATATCTACTGAAATTTAAATATACATAAAATTTATAATAGCTTACCCAAAATGAAATGATTAAGTATAAATCTACAAAATATGTTTAGGAGCCGTATGCTGGAAACTATAACACTTTAATACTGAAAATAATTAATACCTAAATTAATGGAGAGTTCATGATAAAAGTTCTAGAAATAAAGAACGGAGATTATACAACAATGTGAATGTACTTAATGCCATTTATTAGAAATCATTAAAATGGTAAATTTTGTTAGGCATATTTTAACCACAAGAAGTAATAATAGAAGAAAAAAAAAAGATGTCATGACGAAGTCGGGTGGGCCCTTAATCTAACACAACTGGTAACCTTAAAAGAAGAGACACAGAGGGGAGAAGACCATGTGAAGATCCAGAGGCATGTTGGGAAGACGGTCCTGTGAAGATGGCGGGCATTGGAGGGATGCCCCATAAGCCAAAGGGCACCAAGGATATGTGGCAGCCATCAGAAGCTGGAAGAGGGAAGGAGCAAGCTCAAGAGTCTTCAGAGAGGAGCCCTGCAGACACCTTGATTTGAGACTTCTAGGCTCCAAAGTTGTGAAAGGAGAAATTTCTGTTGTTTTAAGCCACACAATTTGTGGCACTTTGTTTCATCTGGCCTAGAAAACTACATCATATTTTGTGTAGTTAAATATATATATATATATAAAAAAAAGACTCATTTGATAAAAAAAGATTGGGGAAGGGCAGGAATGGAGGGTTTCAAGGGGATATTCAGAGAACAGTTTTCCATAGTTTCACTTTAAAAATTCAGGTACAGTTAAATTTTGTCTGAGGAAATCCCATTTTCTCTTTAGGGCTTATTGTATATGTAGTAAACCTTATCTGCAGAGTGTTTCTACTCTACGTAACTTTTAAGTGTTTCAAAAACACAATATTTACAAGATGGAATACTGTATTTTAGATGTTTAATATAAGGAAGATATTTATGAAATATATTGCCTGAAGAAGAGGTTACAGAGCAACCTGACTCAAAACTTGAAAATGTATATATGCCAGAGAATTAACAGTAGCTACTACCTCCTTATGATTTTTTTTTGCATGTTACTATAGTAATCAGAAAAGATAATTAACATTATAATAAAACTTTTACGTTTCAAAATCAGAAATAATTCAGTTAATGGGTTGAAGTTAGCCTCTTGGGGGCCGGCTCTTATGAACACCCACGCAGAGTCCCAGAGCGTGCTGCTGCCCAAGGACCCAAGCCCGCGACAGCTGGCGCAAGTCTGGGCTCCGCGCGTGTTCAGTGATCTGGCGGAGAGACGCCGTGGAGGATACAGTCTTCTGCAGTTCTGCACTTAACCTTGACGCTTTGGAAGCAACTAAGCTCCGAGTTTTTCTCCCATCAGAATGTTTCCATGTATAGAGACATTCTCTGCATCTCTGATTATTTTCTCACCAAAAATAAACCCTCTTTAAACAGTTCAGTTTGTATTGACAAATATTTATTTTACCAGGCACCCTGCTAAGTGCAGTCAACTGCAGGGTAATTTTGTGATTAGGACCATGAGATCTAGAATCAGACTGCCTGGGATTTGAATCTTGGCTCTATAATTTCCTAGCACTGTAAACTGAGCAAATTTCCAAATTTCCTCAACCCTTAGTTTTTAATCTGCAAAATGGAGATAATATATTTAATCAAATCTAAGATCCCTTTGATTAAAGGCATAATCTAGTCTAAGAAAGACAAATACTGCCAGTTAAACTTTGGCATGTTGTTTTAAACAATAGCCCTGTATAATGCATAAATTGATCACACTGGCCTCTCTTGGCTTTGAAATTTCTTTCATCTATACCAGAAGCTCTTGGTTGTTGCTTTGCAAGAAAATTTAGTTCAGACATTTCTCCAACAACAAATTTCCACCTCTGTTTCCATGTTTTTCTGTCCTCATATAGTCCCAACAATGCATATAACAGTGGAAATGCTAATATTAATAGCGATGACCAAGTCTCCGTACATACAGGCAAAGATCACTGCTTATTGCTACAACCTGGTCAATAATGATTGTAAAATACCATCAATTGTAAGATGAATCAGGACTCTGAAAAATTAGTGAGAACAAACAAACAAATATATATCACTGATTTAATGAAATCAGTGTTACCTTTCTTGGAGTTTTGTGATGATTATATTAAGCACTCATTAAATGTTAGTAGTTATTATTTTATTATACACATGGTTATGACACAATCACAGCCCTGCAGAAGGTCATAGGTTCTGCAGTTTTGATCTAAAAATAGACTCCAAAAGCACTAATATGTGTCATTATTAACTGAGTCGAACTCTAGATTTTTCCCTTCCTTTTCTAAGGTATTTCTATACACCCTCTCTGCCTTCTCTGAACCAGCCATTTAGCAAGCATTTACTGAAATATTATGTGCAGTGCTGTGCAAAGGGCCCTCTAGATTTTCAATTAGCATTGAACAAAATCAAGTCCAATGATCTGTGGGAATGCCTGAAATGTTTGGAGCCCCTAAGCATTGCTCATATATGTCTAAAGGTAAAAGATGATCAGCGAGTCAAAGAACAGTTGAAAACCAAGGAGCAATTTAGGAAAGATAGTGGCAAAGAACAAGGTCTCAAAGATGATGAAAAAAGAAAAGAATGAGAACTAATTTCCTGTCCTGTGCTTTTTCCAGTCAGTCTGTGGCTAACAGACTGGGGAAGGAGACATGGCTTCTGGCAGGTCTACAGTGATTTCCCTCCCTTCTTTCTGATTTTTTATATTTTTTAATTGTATAATGTGTTCTCAATACAGTGAAAACACCTAATGTATTGACAGAAAAGTCTATTAATCAATATCACCTTTCAGCACAGACTGACAGAAAAGTCTGACAGAAAAGTCTATTAATCAATATCACCTTTCAGCACAGACAGGAAGAACTTGATAACTAATACACAAAGAAGCCCCTGGCTTTCAGGACAGAACATTAAAGGGAAAAAAACTGTCAGCAACAAAAATATCTTTGTAAGGCAGGCTATAGTAGAAGAAACACAAACACCAAATAAGGAACATGAGCTTGTTTTTCCCCCCCTATAAATAGACTTTTGGATAAAAGAGCAAAGGACATGAACTTGGCATTAAAATAATATTTTTAAATCTGTTAATTATAGTTAAAATTTATTTCTAGGATAAGAGTAACTCATATAAATACATAATATTTACATATTTTAAATGTATGTATTTCATAATAAATATAATGTATATTTAGCCTTTCAAGATCTAGAAATAAATGTAAAAGCATAAGCATGGCCAAAAATAGCAGTGATGAGTGACTTAAAGGCCTAGAAATTTTGATGGAAGCCACTTTCCAGTCAAAGCAGAGCCTCTGATAGATTCTCATTAATTTCATCTCCCAGATAGTGACCAATTGGAAATAAATGATCAAAGTAAAAGCTTGAGAACTCTGGAGGACAGTGACTCCATCAGCAGGGAGGGAATGCCATGTTCTCAAGTAAGGTCTTTAGGGTATAAGTCAAAAAAATTGGCTGGTTCAAGCTTAATTGAAAGCGGTAAGAGAGCTGAAGATTCAGGAGCAGGCCATAGAACCCACGGAGGGGAAAGCTTTGGGCCCCACAAGGTACTTGAACTGGGAAGTAGCAATCTCTCAGGCCCAAGGCCACCCTGATTCTCTGGGCTACCTGGCTTCCCATTTGTTCTGCATTAGGTTCTTCCAACCACCAAGGATTTGGTTTTAAGTGAGATGCTCCTGGGTGAACTTAGTAAGGGCTGACGAATGGGTGGCTCAGAGGTGTAATTAGACCTCAGAGTTTGTGTTGCCTCAAGCAATAGAGGTGGACTTTTGAACTAGCACACTCATCAGTTGATGATTATAGCTTGAGGCTAGGGAGGAGGAGGGGCATAGAGGGAATCAAAACTCCCTCTGGGCTCCTAGCTCTCCACATGGATGAGGAGGCTCTGGCACCCAAGGGCAAGCCTCGGAAAGTCACTGGTGAGAGTGGGGAGCAGCAAGGCTTGCAGTGGCTGGGTATGAGCACACACAGACCTGGTAAAAGGAACCCAGGAGAATTTGGGCAGGGCAAAACTATGTCTGCTATAGCATCTCTGCTTCCTTCCTTGTGCCTGCTTTGTTCTCTCTCTTTCTCTGAAAACCAGCTTTCTCCGCTGTCTGCATGCATCTGGGCCAGATCTGGCTGCTCCAGGCTCTGCTTCCTACTATTCCCATGCAAGTGCTTGGAAGAGACTGATAGCCTCTGCATCCTTGTTCTATCTTCCCAGAAGAGAGAATCCACTGGCTTGGTGTGAACCAGGTATCTCCACCCTAGTTCAACTGACTGTGGTCATAGAACCAAAGATGGTCCATAGGTCAACCACTGAATTCAGGGTCTTAGCTTGTGTGTGTAATCTTGGGGTGGAAGGATGGACAGTTCGGGGGTCAGGACGGACCTGACCAACTCTGCACTGGATCCCTTGCTCTGGGCTCAGTCTATTCTGTACCCTAGATCTTAGGAAAGCAGATGTCAAAAAGGTCCAGGCAGAAGAAATAGATCTGATTCCAAAGCCAGAGGTTCTAAAAGCTTAGTGGGCTCAAGATGGATGAGAACTTGAGAAAAGTAAAATTCTGAATAAGCAATTACCAATGATGTTCTTTATGGAAGAAATGGGAAGATAGCCAAAGAAATTCAGATTGTATGTGAGTGACATCAATATAGACAAGTTATAAATTTTTGTGTACACAAGACAGAAAGATATATACAGAATCAAGTCAATGAAAGTTATGGAACAAAAAAATATTAGTACCAGGAACCCAAAGAAGAAAATATTCAGGACCTTTAAGAAATATATTTAAGAAAAAAAAAAGAATAACAAAGAGGTAACTCACTGCTTGAGATGGGAGTGTAATGATAAATGAATAGTGTGAGATGCAGGCCTCTTCCAGACATATTTGTTAAGTGAAGAAAGCAAGTTCAAAACAGTACAACCAGTGAGATATTTAGTAAATATATAATCATGTTTATATTTATCCATTTAAAAACAGAGATCTGGGTGTTGAGTTTATGGGTAATTTTTTCTTCTCTTGGTTTATCCTTTTCCCCTATTTTCTTTAAAACAATCAACTTTCATTGTTTTTGATAATGAAATGAAAGTTAATAAAAGAAAAAAAGACAATCTCCTGAATTTCACTTTAGTTTTTTTTAATGAGAAATTTTTCAAATGGAATAGGGGGAACAAACATCCTCTTACGGGTACAAAAGTCTTAGATAGAAGAGTTAAGAGAAGCTCCAAATGCTTTAAATGACTTTAAGACCCAAACCAAAGCAAATTATTCCTCAGAATCCTGAAAACACTTTAAAATTATGTCCCTGGAACCACTGCTAGTAAACCAGACAAATTCAGGGCAGCTTCAAAGAGTGAAAGATGAATTAGTGAAGAGAGGTTAAGGAGGCAGAAGGTGCCTTCAGTTAGGGCTGTTAGAAAAGGCATCTCTTGCCTGGGGAGACAGCTGTTTTCTGTGTCTGGACGTGTTCAAACAGGAGATGGGTGACGCCCTGTGTTGAGGTGGTCATGGGTATCCTGCGTGACGGGAGGTTGGATCATGTTGTTATTCTTGACTGGTGGACCAGAGTTCCCCTGATGAACCTAAAACTCATCTAAAAATGCAAGTTCTCTCTTGATTCTTAAGAGTGATTAATGCACAAAGTCAATGCTTTTTATTTTATAAACAACTCAGGATGACTTATATATAATCTAAGTGACAAAATGATTTACTGGGGTGTCCCTTTTGACAGCCCCACCCACCCCCATTCCACCAAATGGGGCAGGACCTTGTGCTCCCTCACTTCTCCCATTAACCCTGTGCCTCAGAGGAAGCTGGGGACTACTGGGCCAAAAATAAAATGACTCAAAAGATGCTTTTCCTCCTGGCCTTTACTTTCCTAAAACCAGAGCTCATTAGAGAAATCATGCTCTCTTCCTCTGAAAACACCAGTGGGAAGAGGAGCATCTTGGAGGCAAAAGCAGGGCAGCAGGAGGGTTATTCCAGTCTTTGGGCTTTGCTCCCTGCTGCCCTCAGCAGAAGTATTGAGATTTAGGAGGGCCTAAGGAGGCTTGACTCTAACTAAAAGGCCCCCCAAAAGCAGAAGCTCTAAGAGACCATGGTGGGTTTAGAAAATGGAGTTAACAAAGAGGGCACAAAGCCCAGGAGGGTGGCCTTGCTTATTCTCAGCATCATATAAAACTTCTGACTTCTGTCGAGAGTCTGAGAAGACAGAGAGAGACCTCGGAAATGGGAATGCAAGTTTCCTCCAGCCTAGCATGCTGGAGGGTTGAAAGGTTTAGTTTGATATAAAGAAAACAAAGAAATTGATTTTTTTGCATACCTTGAATTTGCGAACTAAGCTTATATCTTACTCTTACTAAGTGTGCTATTCTCACTATTACTAGGGTTAGAAGTGAGGAGAATTGACACAGGAATCTAAGTTGGGCCGCTATGTAGAAGTCTGGCTGGCCGCCTTGGTAACTTGGCAGTACTCGTGCATACTTGGATAGTTGGAATTCCTGCATTATGGAGAAAGGATGCTATTTATCAGGGCATTAACAGTTTTGTCTTGAGTAGGACATGGTCTTCAATTGCTGCCATTCTTGCTTCATTTATTAAATACTGTTTATCATCATCATTTTCAATTTAGTTTGTCATGTGTTCCATGACAATGAACTTCCATCACGATTATTATTTATCTTGATGCTCCAATTGCCCCGGATTTGACCACTGGGAACTCCCTCCACTTGGTCGCTCTTTTCCTTTGATGTCTCCCCATTAGTATTTGTGCCACTTGCATACTTAATGGAACAAGATGTTCCAGTGTCATTTTGTACTATCTCTGCCCCAGCTCTGGAGTCAGCCATTTCTCCAAAGAGCCCTGGTTCTTTTAAATAGAGTTGTATTTAGAAACCAAGATCTGAGCTCTACATGTGCTCATTAATCCTGGTGCATCATTGTTTCTGGCCCTCTCAGCACATAGGGTTAGGAAGTGTGTGTGTTTGTGTATGTACATATGTATATATACACACATATCACACATACACATATATATGCAGGTCTAGCTCTATCTATATAAAACCATGAGTTTGTATGGATACCTTCAGTTCCAAACTAATACCACAAGGCACATTCTAGTCTTCTTCCTGTCTGTATTTATAATTTCCCTCCAACAGTGAGAATCCTAGCTTTCATTATCCTAAATATATATCCTGTTCATTTCCTCAAGACTTGAGGACACAAAATAATTTCAGAGTTACTAACCTATACCACTGTGAGAGGTATAGGTTAGAGTTAAATATTACTTTATATTTGTTTTTTTAGGTAAAACAGTTAAATATGCACATTTTAAATGTACAAGTCAATGAGTTTTGATAAATGCATAAATCCATGTAATTCACACACTTATCCAGATATGAACCATTTCTATCATTCTGGAAAGATGTTTCATGCTCCTTTGCAGTTAATCTTCATACCCCACCAGAGACAGCAACCATTCTGATCCCCACCCATAGGTCAGTTTTGCCTGTTCTATAACTTCGTACAAGTAGGACCTTCCACTATGTACTCTTTGGTTTCTAACTTCTTTTGCTTAGTGTTTTGTCTGTAAGAGTCACCCATAGTATTGCTCGTATCAATGCTCCATTTTTTTTTGTTATTGTTGCTGTGTAGGATTTGTTGAATGAATATACTATAATTGGTTTATCTGTTCTCCTGTTGGTGGACTTTTGGATTGATTTCAGTTTTGGGCTATTGAGAATAAAGCTGCTATGAACATTCTTAATAAAAAGAGAAAAAATAGCAGTTGCATTGGACATTTTTGCTGCCCATGCCCCCACCCCAGCCCACCTCTTTCTCCAACCAATGCTTCTGCAACCTGCTTTGAGCAGGTATGATCTGACAGCACCTTGCCTAAGCTGCACCACACATCTGGGATGTCTCCAGTGTGCAGTATGATACTCACACGTGCAGAAGTGTGAAGCTGGTCAGGAAATGCTCCCCTTTCTAACTGTGGGGAGACCATTCTGAAACATGTTCTACATGGCTCCTCAGAAGGCCCAAGCAGGATTGAACCCCAGTTGGCCACAGTGGTGACAATAGTAATGCACCTTGTATTGGCTCTCCCTCTACCCCAGCTGTGTTCTGCCAGCCCCTTGTTTCTGCTCCGTGGGATCAGGCCCCAGTAATCTGTTCATGTGCAAGCCCTTGCCCCAGGCTCTGCTTCTGGGGCAAATGCAACATCAGAGTGCAGTTTTATCATGTTGTTTAGAAGCATACAGGCAAATAGTAGAGGTAAAAACTAAAAGTGTTAGAGGATAATTATGTTCCAATGTTCTCTATCTTGGAGACTGGAAGTTTCCCATATCTG
>NW_006434373.1:11462167-11466595 GCF_000325575.1 Pteropus alecto
TACCCACATGTACTCATTCTCTATAAGATACATTTCAACTTCAGATATGTTGAAATGTAAAAGCTTGTGTATCTTCTGTGCAAGTATATATGGTCGTCTTGACATTTACTCTCTGCCTGCCTTGCTCTTATGATTTTCACCAGGGCAGAGATGGAGTCTGACATAAACACTTCTAAAAACATAGTAGGAGTTCAGTAAATATTTGCCATGAGAGAATGATGGACAGGAAGAACAAAGAAAATTGAGGAAATTGAAGTCAGTTTTGGAAGAACTCTAAGAGATAGATATTTAGTAAAAGACCTGTACAAGAAAGGAAATCATATTAAATCCCTAGGATCCTGAATGAATAAATAAAGATGCATGAGTAGGGCCAGGATCAAGAAGTGGCTTAACCAGCAAGAGACCTAGAGAGGAGGGCTTCCCCTCTAGATCCTCCTTTAGTGCAAAGAGAGAGTCTTACAGGCTCAACGGAAATGCTTTTGCCACTATCCCTTTTCCAGCATTTCAGAGAAGAAATATTTTGGCTCAAAAATGATTATTTTAATAAGCATGCTTCCTAAACTGGCTTATAGTAAATTTTCTATAAATCCTTCCGGTGCTGCTTCTGCAATCCACAGAGGAAATTCTATTTCTCAGTTTTGGTGACACCACTTCCTAGATAACATACTTGGATTTCACAGATTAAGATGATTACTATGGATTAATAAAACAAAAACTGAATCAAGAATGTCATGCTAATTAAGGACCATTTGCAAACAGAAACAGATATTAAGACATTCAAAGGTTGGCCCCAATAAATGTCTCAGTAGGTTTTTTTTTTGGAAAGTCTTGTTTGCTCCCAAAGTTGGACCCTAAAAAAGCTGCATATGCTTTGTATAAGGAACCAGAAGGGGATTGTATATATGGAGAATAGCTCAGGAAAATAAGTGGGTATTCTCCCCACTTCCCTTAAGGAAATCAGAAGTAGATTTGCTTTAGAGGAGTTTATACTGGGTAGAAAAATAGCCTACAGTCCTCGTCCCAGGCAGAGGGCAAAAGTGAGGACTTCTGTTTATCAGGGTGAAAAACGTCTTCATTGGAGGGTGTTATAAGCTTAACGGGTAAAGGCTGAGTTGTTTTTGTGGATGGTGGGTTAAGTGGGGTTTTAACCTTTCTAACCTTTCCAGAAAACTATAATAGGCATTAGACTTGTGTACTAGGGTAACAGACTAGTCGGGGGCCAATTGGCTTTATTGGTTCAGGAACCTCACTACCACTGATGTCCCATCAATGGGTGCCACTGGAGGCTCTGGAGTAGAGGAGTGGCATGATCTGCCTTTAAATGGATCATTCTGCTGAGAACAGGCTTAAGGAGCCAAGGACAGAAGTGAGAAAACCAATTGGGAGGCTATTGAAGCAATTCAAGAGAGAAATGATGGTGTCTTGTACCAGGCAGGTATCAATGGTGAGAAGGTATCAGATTCTGGATATACTTTGAAGGTAGAACCAAATAGATTTGCTGATAGATCAGATATGAGATGGGAAGTAAGAGTGAAGGCAAAGATGCCTCTGGGGTTTTGACTTGAGCAACTGGGAAATTGGCATGCCATTTACTGAGACGGGAAAGGCAATGAGAGGAACAGTTTTTGGAGGGGGATCAAGAGCTCAGTTTTGGACAAGTTAAGTTTGAGATGTCTGTTAGAGAGTAAATACAGATGTTTAGTAAGCACTTGAATATGGTCCAGACCCTGGAAAGAACTCTGTCAAAGTTGTAAATATGAGAGTCCTCAGTGCTAAATATTGATCTTACCTAAAATTACAATACATTATAATGGGAGGATGGTGAGAAGAAAAAGCATATCTGTGCATGGTAGGAGGTGGTCTATAAGAAGTGGTACGAGGTGGTCTATAAGAAGTGGAAGGAGGTGGTCTATAAGAAGTGAAATCTTCATTCTGTATAGCAGGAAGTCAATGGTTAATAGCTAACCTAGAAAAAAAATCAATAGCTATATATGCATCATATAATACAATTGTCTCTATTACTGCTTAATATCTATAAAAATTTTCCTCATATTTTTTGGGGGGTATTTTTCAGAATTTATTTATTTTTAACAGCTCTTGAGATATTCACGTACTATGCAATTCATTCATTCGAAGTGCACAATTTAGTACCTTTCGCTATATTTACAGAGTTGTGAAACCATCACTGCAATTTTAGAATATTTTCATTATGCCAGAAAGAAACCCTGCACCCTTTAACCTTTGATCCACAGTCTCACCATCCTTCTTCCTCAGCCTTAGGCAATCAGTAATCTACTTTCTGTCCCTATGGACTCAAATATTCTGAACGTTTCATACAAATGGAGTCATACGATAATTGGTCCTCTGTAACTGGCTTCTCTCATTTCGCTGTTTCGGTTTTTTGATCCTCCTCCTCTTCTTCCCCAAATTTGGTCCTTTCAAGCCCACCTCCAAGCTTCAGGTTCTTCAGTCCTTACTTTACAGAAGCCTCACTGTCATTCCTCCTGAAGTTGTCCTTAGGAAATACTGCTTTTGCTTGTGGCTCTCCATGGCAAGAAGACTTCCCTGTAACAGCACCAATGATTGCCATCCAGCACTTTAAGTGAACCAGAAAAGTTCTGGAGGAGCCCCTTCTGTCTTCCTGGAAGTATCTTGGACTCTGCTACCAGAAAGCAGGGCTGCCTGGTGACGTCAGCCAACATTCCAGGCAACTTAATTAAAGTTTATCAGCAGTATCCATTACCCTGTTGCAAGTTACAAGTTATAGAGAACTTTTGAGGAGTATCTACATTGCATTTTCTATTTTGGATTGGATTCCATAGTCTTATGAAATGTTACTATTCCAAACTCCTCTTTTATATTTGAACAAATGAAAGGGATATTTTTAAATTGAATTTTATGACTCAATAGTAGTGCTTTTGTTTTCAAGGATCCGTAGGTTAACCATGACAACAAAAACTTTTTCCACAGTAGCATTTGACACGGGAATTGAAACAGAGTTCTGAGCCTATGTGTAACATGTTTGGGTAAATCAAATGATGTTCTTTCATAGAAGTGGCGCTCGTGACCTCAGGATTCTGTCTTCCTCATAAAAAAAAAATGGAACTAATAAGAGTTTTATTTTCCATGTTTATAACATTCAGATTTTAATCCCATTCATCCAATGGGGGTTTCTCTTGAGCTTTCAGAGCATAATTTATGGCACATTGCAAAGTATTTGAGGGCTATGTATATTTATTACATAAATTAACAAACTACATGAACTGAGAAATAGTCCCATTTGCAATGCAAATATAACATCATACAAAAAGGACAAAATTAAAACATTTCTTAAGTTACTTTTTAAAAATTAAAGCTGTCAAATATCTCTTGCTTAGAAGAGATATAATAAAAATGAAAGTTAGACAAAGGACAACAGTATCTTTAATCATAGCATATAAAAGGAAAATTATATAGAATACACTTTATTCTAAGAAAAGTGGGAGGCTATTGAAAAGCTTTTAGTATATGAGTGACATGATTTGGTTTGCTGTGTGGAGAATCGGTTCGGGCAAAAGCAGAAGCATAGAGACCAGGTGGGAAAACTACAAAATTTATGTACATGCAAATCACCTAAGGATCTTATTAAATACAGATCTTGATTCAGTAGGTGTGGGGTGGTACCTGAGACACTGTATTTTGAACAAGCTTGCAGGTAATATGATACCCCCGGTCACAGGCCACACTTGAATAGCAAGGGTTTAGAGTAGGGCAATAAGCGCAGATGGAAGATGTGAACGCATTTCAAAGCAGTATAGAGAAGAGGATAATAAGATTAACTGACTAATCAGGAGAAAATGCAAGGGCCAAGGATGAGTCTCATGTTTTGAGTAAATGGGTTTATGTGTATGCGGTCTGATAAGGCAAGTTAGTGGGGGAGGATCTTGACCTTTGGAAACATCCGAAGGGAGATGGCAAATAGATAGTTGGATTTACAAGTTTCAAGATCAAAAGAGAAGGCCAGAGATATAAATTTGGAAGTCATCAGGATAAATAGTATAATGGATCCAAGAGAGCAAAGAGGAAGGGGGTGGGGGCCTGGAACGGAAATTTGCAAGCCTCTCATATTGAAAGTTGGGCAAAATAGATTGAGCCCACTGGGAAGACTAAAAAGGAGAAAACTAAAAGGTAAGAGGAAACCAGGAGAATGTGTGATACAGGTGCCAACAGAAGAGATGCCTGAAGAAGGTGGTACAGTCAACCTGGCCAAATGCTGAATAAAAAGATAAAAGATTGCAAATTGCCCACAAGATTACCTGCCTAGGTCATTGGTGAATTTAGTGCAGTTTCTGCAGAATGGTGGGTATACACCAGATTGGAGGGATCTGAGAAAGAAGAAGAAAGTAAGGAAATTGAACACATTTTCAAGAAATTTGTTTGTAGAGGGAA
>NW_006434373.1:11466773-11476002 GCF_000325575.1 Pteropus alecto
TTTAAGCCCTAAATCTTGTTCCTCATTCTATCTTAAACACAAAGGTCCATCTTTCTCCTATTCACTACCTGTCAACCCACTGGTCAGGTGTGCAAGCGGGGAGTATAGAAGCAGAAAGCTTGTTGTTAGAATGTTATGTTCCTATGGGTGATTGCCTATGTTCCCATGGGCAACAGCCAGTATTCCCATGGGCGATGGCCAAACAGTAATTTTCAGCTTATGTACAATTGATTATTTTTCATGCCACGCAAGCAAGCAGGGTTACACAGGCTAAAATTGGCAGTTAGCATATGAGCTCATTGTTACAAGTTTCATGATTAACAGAATGCGGTTAGGGGTTCCAGAAACTAGGCCTAAAGTATAGACTTCCTTTGTCCTGTTTCAGGTTTTAATTATCCTTTAACCCTTTCACATTTCAGCAGGCTATTACAAAGGTTGTTCTTGTATCTTTTAAAATAGACATAAGCATGTTTAAACTCTGATGAGAAAGATTGAGTAAAAAAAAAAAAGACTTAAGATCAGGAAGTGATAGAGAATGACAGCATTAGGTCACTGAAAAAAGGAGGGTGGAAGAAATGGACTTAGATATGGGGAAGAACATGTCTGCTATTATAACAGGAAGAGTGACTTGTGACCAATGTCAACAAATTTGTAGACATGGAAGTGAGATACTGAGAAATTTTTCATCTGATGGCTTCTGTTCTCAGCAAAACAGGAAAGAAAGACTTCTCTAGAGAGTGATGGGGCAGCGGTGGGGTGCTGGGCTGTGAGGAGAGTGGAAAGAAGGACCAATTAGAGTAGCAGAGGTGGTCTACGGCGAGTGTTGGAAGCTCCTTTGAGACTGCTGATCTTACATACATAGCCAGTCTGCCCTGCAGTGAGGTTTACCTTGGTGCCTGGCTTTACAAGTGCAAGAGAGAAGGTAGACATTTGGTTCATTTAGAGTTAGAAGTTTGTCAGATGAATGTGCAAGAAAGGTTCAAAGAGAAATAGAGTTTGGTTTAAACTTTTGAAAAGAATGTTCTATAGGCTATAGGGCCGGACACACGGTAGGTTCACAAGAATTGTGTGTATTATTACAGGAGAGACAATTCCCAGCCTCCCTCAGCTGTCCACTGCTCCTGCCCAACCACCATCACTTACACGCACAACCCCAACCCTTTGTCCCCCAATGATATTCATACAGAATGTAGAGGTACTTTTGGAGGTAGATATGATATTTTATATAGTCAGTCATTTTTCAGTTATTATGTGTCTCCACTTCATTATCATCTAGGTGAGAATGTAAAGTCTCAGAAATTGGATTCTTTGTTCAGATATTCAGTTTCCACTGGAGTAATGTTATGTGCAGCTAATTCTGAGTTTCAACAAATGATACCATTTAAGAAAAGTAATCAGATAAGCCATGTGTGGTATGTAATTTATTATAATCATAATAATTTTTGAGATTCCTTATTGAGAAAAATCACATTTTTCTAAATATAGTGGCACTTAGTTTTTTAAAAAAGTGATTTATTATTGTTACTGGTCTGTAAAGATAGCATTTGTTCTGCTATCTGAAAATTAAGTTTCTACGGAAGGAGTAGATTTCAACATAAAGGTCACATTAGGAATGACTAGTACAAAATCAAAAATATGTTTCAGTGCAAAGAATTAGGATGTTAGGCAAATAACATTGCATCTTTAAGGCTGAATTTCTTCATCTGTAAATTGAGGAAATTAGAAAATATGACTTTAAATGTTAAGAGTCTATAATTGTACTATCCCATTGATAGCCACCAGCCACATGTAGCTACTTAAAATTTAAGTTTATTAAATTAAATAAAAGTATAAATGCAGTTCCTCAGTCACACTAGCCACATTCCAATTGTTCAATAGCTATATGCAGCTTGTGGCTATTCTATTGGGCAGCATAGATATTGAACATTTCCTTCATTAAAGAAAGTTCTATTGGACAATTCTGGTCTATAATTCTAGCTTTAATATAATTGCAACAGAAGGAAGATATTAAGATGTTCCTAGAAGTCATCATGTTATAATTTTCCACTTAATCACACTGGACAACATTTCTAGGATACACTTGCATTTTACCTGGCCCAGTGGACCAAGAGTGAACTTAAGCAAGGTAGACCTGTCGCAATGAAATAATTTCCAGGTAGTGGAGAGACAATACATTTCAGACACCTCCCACTTCTCTTCTCTTTTTTCCCCTCATTTTTATTGAGTGTCAAGTCTTGAACATACCCATTGATCATGCAGAAAAGTAGATGATGATAATACAGTGTAGTTGGTAAGAAATGTGATAGGAGGACCCTCAGGTTCTGTGGAAATCTATAGGAGGAGTAACTAACCCTAACTGAAGAAGCAAAGGAAAGCATCCCAGAAAGGGCGGTTTCTTGACGTCAGTGATAAAGGATGTGTATAAGTTAAAATGGTTTCCAGGAGTGAGTATTATGGTTTGCCATTAATTATGACCCTACTAAAATGTAACAATTGAAAACAGAGCAATTTGAGCAAAATTAATAGCAAATAGTTGTTTTGAAATTATTAGCATTACAAACTCTCTGTAGTGTGCGAAATTTGCAAAGGCACTATCAAAATGTGTAAATGGTTCTCTTCATTCAAGGGTTGCCTGCCTTATTTGGACAGAGTGAGTCAATTCTGCTAACATAGTCTCATACCCCTCCCCAACTGCACTTCTCAAGACTACCACCATTTCAGTAAATGTTGCTACTGAAATCTCTCAGTTTCTCAGGCCAAAATCCTTGGAGTTATTCTTGACTCCTCTATTTTTCTTATACTCCATATCTGCTCCTTCAACAGATCCCATTGTCTTTGTCTTCAAAATGTCTCCAGATTACATTCTTTTTACTTAGTTTCTATAATACTTTGTGGTCCAAACCGCCATCATACCCAGCCTAGAGAAGAGCATACCTTCTAACAGTCTTACTTCCACAGTTGTCCTTTTACCATCAGTTCTCCACTCGGGAGCCAAAATAACACATTTAAAACTTAATTCAGATCTTATCATGGCTCTGTTCTAAACTCCCCAATAATTTCCCACTTCACGAAGATAAAGTTGAAAGTTCTTATCATGGATCACATGTCCCTATGAGGTCTCCTCCAAGCTACCTGATCTCTTATCATACCCCCTTACCTACTCATACTGCTCTAGCCACAATGGCCTTGTTGCTACCTGTGAGATGGTCCAAACTCAGTGCCTTTTCCTGGACTGCTCAAGTCTGGAAAGCCACACGGCTCACTCACTCCCCCACTTCATTCAGGCTTCTCTTCCAATGTCCCCTAACACAGAAGCCTTTCTTGTCTATCCTACCTAAAGTAGATTACTCTGTACAGCCATCTCACCATCATTCTTTATCCTTACTCTGCTTCTTTTTCCCTTGGGCTTATCACCACTCGATGTATTACATATTTTTTTTGTTTGTTTACTAAATATAAATTCCATGATAGCATGGATTTCGTTCTATTTACTGCAATATCCCAGTCCAATGAGAGTCTGACTTATGCTCTGCAGCTCATAATTATTGAGTAAGTGGCATTTATTCTACTTTATCACATGTCACCTAAAATTATATGACCTGCATAGACCATGATGTCCTAAAAGCATTATTACATATTATTATTCTCAGCCACTAGCTCACTATCAGGAAGGTAAACACACTTTAAAAGAAGTTCTTTTAATATATCTCCCTCATATCAAAAACTATAGGATCGTAGATGCAAAATAAATCTTAAGAAGTATTCTGGTCTTCAGCCACGCCTTTGGAGAAGACCACACTTAACACTTATTCTGTTTTGAAAGGCCACCATGGAAGAAGAATCCATCATTTTCTGTTCAACAGATTTTAGTTCCAGGAGATTCTCCACCGCCCCCTGCCCCCCACCCAGGAGATTCTTAAGCCAAATATAAATTCCATTTTATTTTGCTCCACAATCACAAGAATTATAATAAATAAAAACTGGCCAGTATTTCTTTTCTTCTTCTTCTTCTATTTCTTTTTTTTTACAAGGACTCTCTGGTCATTGTAAAAAACACAAAGAAAAGGAAAAAGAAAAAATTATCCGTAATGCTCAAATATTATCTCTCTTAAAAACCTTTCATGTTTACATGTATATATTCCAATGTATTTTAACATTTTATTGATGTATAACATATACAGAAAGAAATACATAAATCATAACTTGATGAATAATTCAAAACAAAGATACCAATATAACCATATTGAGCAAGAAATAGCACCCCCTCGTTCCAACACCTAGTCATTATTTCCTTTATCCTCCTCAAATTTAACCACACTGGATGTCTAACACTGTAGATTACTTTTGTCTTTTTTTAAACTTCATATAAGTAGAATGATACAGAACTCTGTATGTACAGTATTATGTCTGCCTTCTTTTCAGCATTATGTTTTGAGCTTCAGTGTGTACATACACACACACAGTTTCTGTTTATTACATCTCTCTTCAGTTGTATCCAATCAGCTCTTAAACCCTTCAATTTAAAAAAATTTTGAATTGTATTTCTGTTTCTAGAATTTTCATTTGATTTTTTATAGTTTGCAGTTTTCTGTTGAAATTCTCCATCTTGTCATTTAGCTCCTTGAATATATAAATCATATTTATTTTAATGTTTATTCTGATCACTTCAATATCTCCTACAAATCTTTTTCTATTATATATGTCTTCTCTTGGTTTTCTGTCAAGTCTTGCTTTCTTATATGCCTAGTTTTATTTTGTAAGTTCTAGTTCACTATGCTGAGTTATTTTTTTATAGAGTATCACACATGAAAAAATTTAGAAATGATTCTAGATGATGATATTTTCCTCCAGAAGAGATATATATTTACTTCTGGCTTAGAGCAAGGCTAGGCAGGTAATCTTAATCTTATTTATTGAGCTGATTTGAAGCTAGACCTCATTCCTTGTGATAGTTTATTTCTGATTCACCTTATTCTTAGAATACAGTGCTTTGTGGTCCTAGTCAAAAAAGTCTGGGTTGTCTGCCAAATCTTATCTTCCTTAGAGGGCACTGAAATCTAAACTTTGCCCACCTGACCCTGTGAAAGTGCCAAAGTTTTTCACTACTCAGTTGTCTCTTGCAAATCAGCAATCACCTCAAGGAAAAAAGCAGCCCCAAATGCCAGGTTTACCTCTCGTGGCTTCCCTTTCTTCTTGATCTTGATTCCACAAATTGCCTTGCTAGTTCTCTGATAACTTCAAACACTTTTTTTCTTTATTAATTTGTCAATTAATTTGTCTAGATTTTCTGGTCATTCTTAATGGAAGCCTTAATGGCAGCCTTGCCAGAAGCAGAATTCTACATATTCTCCAATGAAAAATGTTATTATAATACATAAACATTCCTATAACTTAGTTTTCTTACTTAACCTTTCATGATCCATGAATATCATTAATAAGTATGTCAATATTAATTTACATGACAATTTTAAATTGCTAAATCGAATCTATGTTATTCTGTGAGCAAATATAATTTTCTGGACAAACCCTTACAATTGGACATTTGTACTGGTTTTGTATTTTTCTCTGTTATAAACAGCAGTATGGTGCTCATCTTTGTACATACACTCTTAAATAGTTGTAATTATTCCCTAAGTATAATATCTCAAAAAGTATAAATATTTGAAGGTTTTTGTTATATTACTTAACATCCCTCTAGGAAAATCATACCAATTTACACTTCTACCAGCAGTATATAAGTGCCAGTTTCCCTATATTTTTAAGCTCTTTGTAAATAGAATTTTAATTTATAAACTTGCCTGTGTCTGACATAAATAAGCAAGAATTTATTATATGTTTCTTCTGTATCATCATTACCAGGAACACTCTTGGGATCACAAGAAAAAAACTAAACCTGAACCCTGACCTTAAGGAGCTCATGAGTCTCCATAGATATTCTTCTATGATTACCTTTTCATTATGAAAGTCCATTGGTAATGTTCCTGGAAGGTCTGAATCCTCAGTACGGAAATTTGCCTCCTTGTGTTCTCACCAGTTATATATGTATTTTGGACCCTGCTTTATCTTTAATTACAATTCTGTATCATGGATTTATTTATAGTACATAGTCCAGGATAGCTCCTTGGTCTCCTGTCAATTCTACATATCCAAGTAATGTGGCTGTAGTTTCTTTTTCTTCCTTCCTATGCTTCCTTAAACTTGCCCTGTTTGAGTTCTATTCAATGGTCTGACCATTCACCCAACTTACCAAGGTCACTCATTTAGATCAGGGTACAACAAACTACACGCTGAGTACAGATCTGGCCTGCCAGCTGTGTTCGTAAACAAAATATCCTTGGAACACTTCTTGCTCATTTGTATGCATATAGTCTGTGGCCATTTTGTTGATACAGCAGTGAAGATCATACTGTCCACAAAGCCTAAAATATTGACTATTTGGCTCTTTACAGAAAAGTTTGCCAACCCCTGACCCTTATAACTATATAAGAAAATCCCGACTTTAATAAGAAAGATTTCCCACTACCAGATTAAGCAGCTACACAAACTGAAACTACAACTCTCTCATTCCAGTGGGTATAAGGCTATTGTCTGCTCAGTGTGACTTTATGTAGGGTAACCCCCCCACCCCAACTCCTCCCCATCCCCAAAGAAACTATTCTTCGTCCCTGGATTCTGATGGGATGATTCTGCCCCTCCCACTGCCCTAGCCAATCAGCATCCTTCCTACAACCTTTGGTAGAGCTATCAAGAAAGATGCTCCCTTTAAATCTGGATGCTCAAGCTGTGAGGAAGATAAAGACCTCCAGCGGACATGACCATCCTGCTTTCCTTAGGGAAAAGCCCATCTGACAGGTAATGCAATCAGAGGTCAGCCAGCTAAAATAATGAAACACAGAGTCCTGATTACCTTCTATGAATGCCCAAATTGAGTTGTCAGAAGCTAGTTTCACCTTTTACTTGACCGTGACTTACTTATAAATACTAAATTTCCTAGTTATAAGAGATAATAATTACTATTTCTCCTTAACCTACTTTTAATAAGATTTCTGTCATATGAAACCAAAAGAATCCAGACAAAAAACTGGAACCAGGAATGAAAGGTACAAGAGAAAAATTGTGTAGTTAGCATGGGTAAGACTGAATGGAAGACGGAGGACTCCCTGTATCCGGAGAGCTGGAGATCCTGGACCTGAATGATATTTGGTCTAAAGCTGGCTGCATTGTTACCAGTTGTGCTTCAGGACCTGGATCATTTGTGACTTTGGACTCAGTAGGTACAGAGGGTGAAAATTTACAACATTCGCATCTATATACAGAAGCATAGTATTCTGTATAGACATGCTGGTCTATACAGAAGGGGGTGCTCCCAACCAGAGGCCACTGACCTGGGGCTCAGGATGCCTTGTCACTGCTTATGGCATGGACATACTGGTGTGCCATGGCCTAACACTTAGTAGGCTCTAGATATAAGAAGGTCAGAATAGTCAAGGACCCTGACTGAGCAAGTTGATGACTTGGGTCTCCTACTCAGTTTTCAAGGGAATTGTTTCACCAGAGCAATTTAGTGACTATTTTAATCTCTAAAACCATGGTTCCCAAACTCTGCCCCCAAGGTACCGTGACAGTGACAGAGAATTTACAGAGGAACTTTGGGATATTTTAACTTTTTAGGAAACACAGCAGTATAAACATGTGTCAGACACCATACTCACGGATAGTCTACTGTTTTAACATTAGATCATGACACATTCTTTTCAATGATGTCCTACGTCTGCAAAGCAGTTGTTTATATTTTTGGCACATGCTATGATAAAAAGCACAAATATCAATGTGTAACAAGAATTGAAGGTGGTTGCATCCAATCCAATTCTAAGGTTTGAAAAGTTGTGTGGTGACCAACAGGAACACATGTGCCCTTAGTAAGTAATTGTGATTACTTAAAAATGGAATTAAAATATTTTCAAATTTGCAGTGTTTTTCTTCAAATGGCTATTAAGTTAGTAAGACAGAAATTCTCAAGTTGTTTGTATTTAGCTTCTTAATTAAACTGTTAAGTATTTCTTTTGGTTCAGAGATGCTATGAAAAAATTACTAAGATCTAAGGATGCAGTTAAGGGTAAAGTTTGGTTCCTCAGCACTAAGACAATCCCCAGGACCCCAAATCTTTCTCAATAAGAGCTGGGTTGTTAAAGTGGTAAAGCCTCCAGAAGGACCATCTCGCCCCAGGCTCCTCTCTAAAAGGGCCATGAAGGACCACAAAAAAGGTAGAATCTTTCAAAGAACAGAGCTAAGAGCAGCCACGGTGACGGACCCAGGCACTCCCCCAATTGCCTTACTTTCCAGGAGGGTATCATGTACAGTTGACCCTTGAACAATATGGGTTTGAACTGCACAGGTCCACTTACATGTAGATTTTTTTCAGTAAATACTGTAAAATGTATTTTTTTCTTCCTTATGATTTTCTCAATACCATTTTCTTTTCTCTAGATTATTGTAAGAATATACTACGTAATATATATAGCATACAAAATATGTATTAATTGACTTTATGTTATTCGTAAAACTTCTGGTCAATAGTAGGCTATTAACAGTTAAGTTTTGGGGGAGTCAAAAGTTATATGTGGACTTTCGATTGCACAGGCAGGGTGGTGCTCCTAACCACCGCATTGTTCAAGGGACAGCTGTATGTGATGTACTGATGATGATGCCTGCTTATTTCCCTTTCTCCCCCTTCTCAAATGAGATTTTTAAGGTAGTTATCAAAAATTTTTTTCCATAGGACATTAAACACATTAAAGATAACACTTATCATTTAGATATAGATTGCCGGCCTGTGAAAAGCCACATCCAGACTTAACAAAGGGGAATGCATATTATCCAGAGCCCCTGGACTTGAAAATGGATGACCTAACTAGAAGGCACATGGGCTTGGCTTGCTCTGAGGAAGAGGTAAGGACATGAATGGATACATATGAGTTGGCTATGTTATGTTGGGGGCCGGGGTGGGTTATAGAAGTACAGGCATCAAAGGGGTGGAATGTATCAGGCCAGGATTCTTTTGTCCATTGGGAAACTGCCTCTTTCACATTGTATGCAATTGGAGTTGGACTGTTTCCTCTCTTCTCTGTGTCGCCCTCTGGTCAGAAGAATGCACATACACAAATTCGAATTCTTCCCCTAGATGTGGCATATGGATAGTAGGTAAAAGAAATTCACTCTTTTCTTTTCT
>NW_006434373.1:11476891-11481362 GCF_000325575.1 Pteropus alecto
TTGGGACTGAGCAACTAAAAGCCCCCCCCCACACAGTCCTTTGGGGGTTCAGCCTCCAAATCTCCTGGTAAACTGTGCCTCCAACTGCAATGATACTCAAGGGTGAAGGAGGCACTAGAGAGGATTATAGACTTTATTAAAGCATAATCTTTTGGCTGAAATAATTATTACTTTTGATGTACTCTTTGAAAAATATTCTAAACTCTTTTCTGGCAGGTTTTGTCATGTATTGCAGGTGATTTTTTATAATTAAAAATATTCTACCAAGCAAACACCTGCTTCTATTTCCTGCTACTGCTCTCAGTTATCCAGTGATTAGATATTAATGCTCTGTTTTTTTTACATGAGATAAAGTTTAGAGACTGCACCCACGGAAATATGAAGCAATGCCTATTAGCAGAAATGCAAAGTGTATATCAAGGTCCATAGGCCTTGGGAGAGGAGAGAGCAAGATCTTGCACATGAAGCTGAGCCAGGCGAATATGAGTTACTGAGACTGACTAGAAATGCGTATATAGTGAAAGGGGTGTGTGATGGGGTGTATCATGTGTCCCTCCCCATTCATATATTGAAGTCTAGTATCTCAGAATATGACTATATTTGGAGATAGGGTCTTTAAATACATAATTAAGTTAAAATGAAGTTATTAGGGTGAGCTTTAATCAAATATGACGAATGTCCTTTTAAGATAAGATCAGGAAACACGCATACATACACATGGGAGATTATGTAAGGAGAAAATGGCCATCTACAAGCCAAAGTGAGAGGCCTTAGAAGAAACCAACTCTACTGACACCTTGATCTTGGACTTCTATCCTCTAGAACTCTGAGGAAGTAAATTTCTGTTATTTAGGCCACTCCACCCGTGGTACTTTGTAATGGCATCCCAGGCAAACGAATGCAGGGTGCAACCAAAAATTGATTTAGAATGATGTTGCTGTGAGAACTTGTACTCTGAGCCTCACACGCACAGAATGAAACTGCCTTTGCACCATTCCACAATAAAACTGGATCTTTTCTTAAGGCTTTAGCATACATTTTCTTGCTATCATGTCATCCAACTATGACGAGTCATACTTCTTTATACTGAACTTAATCATCTGTCTTCCTCTTTTGTGTCTTCACCTGTGCTGAACATGTACAAATTTGTCAAGCCTTCTGTTAGTTACTTATCCAAGCTACTCATATTTCTCTCTTTAAAGTTCACCATGTAAGTCCCTTTCTTTAATCTGTAAATTTAAATTGCTAATGTGCTACTTGTCTAGCTGTTCTTTATAAAGTGGCATTTGGGGGTGTTTATCTTTTCAACTCAGAAGAAGTGAAGGGACTGATTGTTGAATTCTTGTTTTTGGCTGCATTCTGAGCTCTGCTGAGGCTGTGAGCTGGCTTAGGGGAAGTCAATACACAAGGGCTCTATATTTGGAGGGGCTTTATATAGGGATATGGAAATGTCCTTTGTTGTCCTGAATATGTGTCAGAGTACAATTCATTGCCCAATTCATATCCTTAGGTCAACACAAAAGACAAAGAGGGCCAGGGGGTGAATATAATTCCATATGTTGGTAAATATCTCCATGGAGACCAGAAAATGCATAATCTCTATGGAGACCCTCAAAATCTCTCCTCCTGAAATTAGAGTAGTATATGATCTGTTGTAATTAAAAGTTTAGCGTGGTGGAAAAGTGACAAGAGGAAGAGGATGAAAGGATAATTCCTTAGTGGAAATATAGCTATCATGGCTCTAAATTTAATCAATTGTGATATTGTAAAATTCTAAGTTAGGATTCAGGGAGATCATGTCTCTAGGATGAAATAAGAGGTATCTAAAACTTTAATATTTATATGCCCAACACTGAACCAGATGTTTGACATGTAGTTGGCATTCAAAAGGTGTGTTTAAGTGTGAATGAATGCAATGAGCAATTGGGCAGGATCACATCATGGGCTCAGGCCCTGTCAATCACCTCTGCTCTATTAAAACAAAGGGAGAGGGCCATCATCTAGGGAACATAGGGTAATGTCTGCATATGACTGAGCAGAACAGTAACTTGCTTCTTTCAAGGAGAATACTGCTCAATAGTATAAATATGGTCAAAGGAGGAAATGAAGTTCAGTTGTGGTAAGGAGATAAACAGGGTATGGGGAAATTAATAAATGCAAGTCACTGTGTCCGGTTAAATTATATCCCACTGTAACCTACATGTTCTTAGCCTCACTAGTCTTTGGATATGAAAAGGGATTCGGATTACTCTGTACACCCAAGTTATTATGGTCTAATGTCCCTTGTGGCTTATTTGTTGGAAATTAGCCCACTACAAAATAGGCCCTAGTGTTTTTTGAGAGTTTCTTATAGTAATGCCTCAGATCAGTGCCCAAACATTTCTGTTCACTTGTTTTATTTCTTCTTTTTATGGTCCATTATTGCCCTGACTGCTGACCCTAAGGAGAGACCTCTTAGCATGATGGTCTCCACTGGCTGACTACCAAATGAAAAAAATCATCTTTAATTCCAGAGATAGCCACTGCTAAATCTTAGTGTATATATTTCCAGGTTTTTCTGTTTACACATATATGCATACAATTATACATATATGTAAATGATATATATTTAAATCTAACTTCATACACATGAAGCAGTTTGAGATCAGATTATACATGCTGTTTTGTACCCTGCATTTTCTTTTATTTTTTTCCTTTAATTCCGCGCTCCCCACTTCCACCCCTGACCCATGGATGTTGCCATTTCCCCTTGAGAACTGGATCTCTGAAGGCCTGGACAACTCCTCCCATACGCTGGCACGTGCCCCTGCAGTCTGGTGCACCCAAGGCCTGGCACACCCAGTGGATGGTCTGTGGCTCCTTCTGCATGCAAAGCAGACGTGCTAACCACTACACAATGGAGCCCCCCCGCCCTGCATTTTCTTTCTTAGCAATGTAAAATGAAAATATTTTCCATATTACTAAATTTTGAAATAATTTTTAATGACTACATGGTACTCACTGTATGAGTATAATAGCATTTACTTAATCCCCATTAGACTTCATGTGTTCCCAGTTTTCCTATGATTATAAATATCATGTAACTGCATCTTTCTATATCCATTCTTATGCACTTCTTGGTTGTTTCTAAGAATTCTTGGGTTGAAGATTATGGACATTTTTAAGATTCATGCTCTTGCTTTACTGTTCAGCTCCTTATGAACCCATTTTTTCAGGGACACAAAATTTACAAAAGATGGTAAACTCCTAGGTATCAGAGTTCATGTTTTTCTTAACATTGTATTTGCCAAACTCCTTTCACAGTACGTGTGTGTGTGTGACAGGGCTTTACAACTCAGTGTAGTGTACCAGTGACAACACTGAAGGTATCGGAGGTAAAAATCCCGAGGAAAAACGCGCATGTTTCTAAAGGGAAAGCAGGGATTAAGTTTTAGTGTCCCACAGAGGGAATTTAAATTCTCTGAATACGTGACACCTCAGAGAATAAACCCTCCTTAACTCGGTGGAGGACTTTCAGTTTCCTACAAGAGTCTAAACTTTTGGGGGCTCACTTTATGTACGTCCAACCTCGCACAGCGATGGTGCAACACGGGCATTCACGGGCATGAATCGGAGGTAGAGCTGGTCACTTCAGTGGCTAATACTTTGTCATTGTAAATAAAATACTTTCTGGAGGCATTGACTCATTCTTTCTTGTTTCTTTCCTTTACAGTTGGAAAAGAGGGTACTAAATGGCGGAGGCAGAACTGGTGCCCAGAGCAGACCTGAGGCTTTTACCGGCAGCGGAGGAGAGGGCTGGGGTAAGTCTAGACACGATTTCCTTCTATTGTCTTCCTTTCCTCCTTGCCCCTCCCTCACGGTTTTTCCCTTCACGTGGTGGACGGTCCCGCTTCGGACCCGATTCCAGAGATGATGGTGTTCACCCTCCTCACTTCTTAGCCAAATTTAGAGCGCCTAGCATTCCAAACGGGGCTGTTTTCAAGTAGCAAAAGCACGGAGAATTAACAGCTCTCGGCCTCTCCTCTCTCGGTTTCCTCCTTGGGTTGGCTGGAAACTTCACCCAGACACGAAACTTCACCCAGACACCGAAGAAGCTCCGCCCTGGTAGTTTCAAACCGGACTCTAGCTGAGGCCCCGCTGGGCACTCTCCCTTCCAAAGTCTCCCTGCCCCAGGCTCAGTCCTCGGGGAGGTCGCCTAGAGCTCGTTTCCCAGGGGCAGAAGGAGGGTGGGCTCGCTGGAAGAAGGCAGTGGAGGCAGAGTTGGTGCTCACCGCTCCTTTGCCATCCAGACCCCCCACCCCAGGCGTCTGACCCGGTCCAGACCGGGGAATGTGGGTGGGCACAAAGCCAATCTCGGACTCTCACATGGTTCCCTCTTTCCCACGCCGAGAGGGCCCCCTCCCCCCACCCGTCCGTCCTCCCCACTCCGCCCAGCCAACTGAGGGCGGGGGCCAGCTCAGGGCGACATTCG
>NW_006434373.1:11481967-11522055 GCF_000325575.1 Pteropus alecto
GGGATGCGCGGGCTGGGGCGGAAGCAGGGAACTTGGTGGTGTAAACATGGCCCTCCCGTGCTGCCCCTTCCGGGGTCGCGCCGGCCTCCCGCGCCTCTCCCAGCCCCCAGGGCGCCCCTGACCCGCGCCGCGGCCCGCGTCTCGGGGGCCGAGAGTCGCGGTAGCCAGGGAGGGATATAGGGGCGCCGGCCGTCTCGCCTTCCCGCTTGCGTTTCCCACCAGCGCCTCCGGAGCTGCAGGCCCAGCGCCGGCCCCAGCCCCGCGGAGAAGTGATTTGGAAAATGCCCTTGGAGGCCCCTGTGCGGTCTCTGGGCCCTGCCTGCGGGGTGTGGTGGAGGCCCCGTCTCCTCCCGGCGAGCGGGCGGCAAAGTTGAGAGGCGGGAGGGGAGCCCCGGGCGCGCCGGGACTAGTTCTGGGCCCTGCTGGGCGGAGGAGGCAGGGTAGGGTGGAGGAAGGTGTAACTGCCAGCTCTACTTCTAGTGCGTTTGTTCCGCGCCTTCCCTTCTGGTGCAGAGAGCGGAAAGTGCGAGCCCGTAAACCTTCTGGAAGAAAGAATCGCTCGACAACATGCCCTCGAATGTCCCTAGCCGAGGCTGACCCGTCCGATCCCGGGACACTAGGCTTTTACTTTGAGACTTGGTTGGATCCGGATGAGTTCTTCCCAGTAAACCTCTCCGTTGATACTCTGTGGCATCTTGGCCTACCAGTGACTTTTGGGGGGGGGGGGCGAGGGGGGAGGAGAAGTTGAATTTTAAATCTACGTGAAACATATATATTAGAGTTTTTCTCCATTGGGGACCGTTTTTAGCCCTTTGAAGACTAAAACCGCCATCCTTGACTAATTTGTAATGTTTGTAAGCGCATAAATGGCAGAATGATTAGAATTAAAATCTCATGATGCAGCTAGAGTATGTCATTAAAGTTTTACTCTCCCAGTTTAGCTTAGCCGAGTGATGATAAAACCGCAGTATCCAAGTGGATTATCTATTTTACAGACAGCCACGGGCTCATTTTCACTTCTTCCCTCGGTCTTGAGGGCTGAGAGGAACTGGGACCTGGCCTCTTAGAAATCGGGAATGTGTCCCCCACTCCCATTTAAAACCATAAAAGGAAAACTCGATTTTATTGTTCCGGTTTGAAATATCGAAAAATAGAAACATAAAGTTAGAATCTTAGCTCGAGTCTTTTTTTTTTTTTTTAAGGAGTAGCAGATAATGTTAATATCTTAAGAATGTACTTTGAGAAAACGGTCCTTGAATCTCATCTAAAGAGTTTTTAAACTCAACATTTAAAACCTAAGCTGCTGCTGGCTGCTAGGTAAAAATCAGATGTGGTTTCTTGGTATTTCCTAAAGTTCCTGCTTTGATTGATTTGAATTGAGAAGCAGGAAGGCACAGTGAACTGGGTGAAAAATTATTTCTGACCAGTAGAGCAAGAAAGCCCTTTTGTAATGATAAAAGAAAATACTTTTACTCAATAGTTCCTTTAAACGGACTTTTCTGCTATGTTAATCAGGTTGCAATGTAGAACAAATGCCTGAGAATTTGCCACTCTGCCTTTGTGGGGAGAGAATCATTTTGAAAAAAGGTACTTAAAGCAACACTGGCAGGTGCCCTGAAGTCAGTATCAGATGGTTCCAGGTGCTATCTAGTATCAATACTTTTTTTGTCCTCATTTTTTTCTTCAAGAGTATAGGTCAAAATTCTTAAATCTTGAGAAAAGAAGGTGAATTTTCTTTAATAACTTTGCTTCCCAAACATAGTGTATTTCCTACGTAGTGTTACCTAGGGAACTTTTTATTTTGCTCTTTCTGTATAAAAGCTGATAAGTTTTTATTTGGTTCAAACAACCAAATTTTCATGTTATATTTCTAGAGATGTGAAGATGGCTTCTGACAGTTATCTCTGTATTGAAGTACATCTACAAACTGTACGATAATTGTTTTTATTGTGCCATTTGGGGAAGAACATTCTTTTCCTTCTCCCCAAAAGAAAAAAAAAACCCAACAAAGTACATTTATTTTTTACTTTGAATAAGCAGCAGCTACTGCCCAGGGAGGCTTTCCTCAGAGTTGTTGAATAAATTAAAGGCACACCTGCCTTTGACTGTTTTGGATAAAATAGAACTACTAACCCTTCTGTTCCCTCTTCTAATATATTCCTCCCCTTTTTTTCCCCTCATCTCCTGACCAAAGCTTATAAGGAGTTGGTTTAGAAATTTCAGAAAGACAGCAGAGTGAATTCAGGCAGCTTAGGCAAAGATGTCTAAAAATAAGCCTGAATGAAAGAACACATTAGTGTAAACATTTTTCACTGTCTTGCAAATCATTTTTATGCCTCTTGATTCTTACTAATAGCGCTTGAGCATAGGTATTATTTATGCCATTTTCTAGATGTGGGAACCAACCGGAAAGGAGACTAATTGAACTGACTAACGTGAGATAGTGTATTATGTGGCAAATTTGTGACTTTTGAAAACTTGAGGTCTTTCTGGCCCTCAAAAAACCACACTCCTACTCACCATGTTGTATTATCACTTTGTTATTACTTTTGCAAAAATTAATATTCATTTCATTCCAAAGTGTTTGCTGAAGAAATTAGGAATATGAGATTGATATTTTATTCAATCAGCAGTCATTGAACATTCATGTGGCAAGTCCTAGGTGAGGGGTTGATGACTGTAAATTTGAATGAGTTATCGTTTTTAATGTTTAATGAAGGTTGCCAAAGGCTTTTTATTTTTTTACTTCCCACACCCCAGTTTCATATTAGCATGGATGAGAAAACAAATCATGAACTGAATATAGTAACTACGAATAAACAAAAGTTGATATTTGTGGGTTTAACTGCTCTCTGTCCTTCATTGAACATTTGGTGTATCACTCAGTTAAGATTAAAAGAAAATCACCCTTCAGTTACAGTTAAGAGGCACTGATCAGTTTATAGTTTTCATAAGTTGTAATTTAAAAAGTAGATTTTGTTTTATAAATTTCTATTACAAAATTTTATCAGTTACTTTTAAACTTTCTGGACAGTGACTCATGTAAGAAATATATTTTACATCAAGACCTGAAACAAAAGTTTTGTAAGACAACTTGTGAAGTACTGTTGTGTGATGTATTTTATTTAAAAAAAAAAAAGCTGGTTGCAACACTAAATTGATTTCACAGCTGAGTGGTTTGACTCAAGTTTGGAAAATACTCATTAGCTATGTCACATGTGTAGTAGGGCCTGAGTTAAGTTAACATGTTTTGAGGATGTCGTAAATTTAAGATATTCTCATATTTGAAAGTACAGACAATTTACAAGAATAGCTAGAAAACTTAGTTTCTACTGGTTAGCATCATCCTTCCATTTCCCTAGCTACTTTGAGAAACCTTTGCCTGAAAGTTTTCCTTTCCTTTGTGTGGGGGTAGCAAGAAAGACGTTTGTTTAATGGGCAGTTTGGATGCTTTGGCAGTTTTTTCTCGAGTGCTCTTGCTTACCCTGGGGAGACCTGTGTGCTCTGCAAAATCTGGGAAATGAAGGCAAACAGAAGGACAGCTGCATTTAATTGTGGCTTAAGTGCTCTTGTCCCTTTTTTTCCACTTTAGTGTCACATTTCCATAGTTTTTTTCCTGTTTCCATGGTAGAGGCCTCCCCATGGTCAGCCTGTTACCATCTGCACCCTGGGAAAAGGTTGGTGTATGGACATTTAGGGTATTTGTGAGGTCAAGGTTCTTAAAGCACCTTGAGGGAAATGCTGATAACTATAGAATGTGGCCTAGTGTCTTAGAACCTTGGACTAGATGGAGGGCTTGCGTTCATGCAACGCATTAGTCTGTGGAGTGTGGGGCCAGCAGCCATGGGAGAGAGAGGTGAGAACCTCCTTTGGGTCTGTCCTCAGGAAGTCAGCAGCCTAGTGAGGGTCAATTCAAATGAATAACTGAGGTATGCAAAGAGCAGAGGTGCCAGGTTGGAAAGCTAATTCTTAGAGCTGGGGGATGGGGGAACCGCATGGGCCCAGAGAAGGGGGCCTGTGTTCCTGGCTGCAGTAGGGTAGGGTTGTGTTCTGTACTTTAGGAACCCTCCTTTCTCAGTCGCAGTTGGTAGGAGACGATAGAAAGAGTTAGATTCTGGGTAGTGCTGGGCACCAGCGTGGAAGGCAGTGGTGGCACTTTTAGGTGAGAGGAACGTGAGAGTTGGAGCAGAGAAAGCTGAGTGGTGCCAAGGTGAACCTTTCCAAAAGGTTGTTTTAAACCTTGGTTCTTTGAACTGTCTGAACATTTTACAGTCTTATTTACTCTGTCCCACTCCTTTTAACCCTTTTTGCTTTCTTATGCTAAAGAATAATAAGGAAAATAAAGGCATATTTTTCTGTTACTGTTGCCTAAGTTTTTAAAAGTACCTATTTCAGTATTTCATATTTCCTCTTTTCCTATGTCACCAAAACTTATTAGTGTTAAGAGTTTGTTTTGCTTAGAAGTGTGCTTTTGGGAGAGAGGGTTGTTAGAAGATTTAAAAAAATCTTCTAACTATAATTTGGAGGAATCTAGGACATTTTGGTTCTAATCCCAGATCTGGAAATGTTCTTAATAGTATTTTACATAGAACCAGGTGAGCTTCAAGTAGAAATTGGTCAGGTTAGATTTTTCTAGGCAGCTAATGTAGCACAGTGTCGCATCATCATTACCTTCTTGTTCCTTTTTGTAATTTTTTGTCCTCATCGAGGTACGGCTCTGATGCATTAGAGCTGAGCTTACTTACTTGATGCAAGTTGATTGCTTTTCAGTTGAACAGTATTTTTCTAGGACCTCGATTCAAGATGTAATGTGAGTAGTTACTGAAGAAATGAGTCTCTTGTTAGTTGCTGCTTCTTTCTAGTGTATTTTTAGTCACACTAAAGCCAGCTTTGAGGAATCTGATGATCTCTTTAGAAACATGCCACTTCACTCTGTTGGGTGATTTCTCCCAGTGATTCAGAGTTGCCTGTTTGGGAACTCGGGTACCTGCAGGAAATGGACCACACCCAACCAACCAGTCTGTGGCTTTTTTTTTTTTTTTTTTCCCCTGCTTAAGTTGAGCATTGTTATCATTAATGGAATCTTGTGGCAGGAGTGAATGCAGAAAATAGAAGTTAAACTCTCTTATCCCTCTGTTGCTGCTTAGAGTCAACCACTGTCTTTGGACCAGTTGCAGTGTATTTAAAACTTAGTGCCAAATGCTTTGAGAAAAAGAAAAACATGGCTATTGCAACACCTTGGAGAGGGCTCTTGGAGATGAACATGGAGTTTCCTAATCCTAAATGTCTGCCTAGTTTCCAAGGTTGAAATTAGAGAAAATAAAACAAGATGTACCTTTGTTTGCCACAAAGTATAAAACATCCCTAATTGTGGATTACAAAGGCACTTATGTGCACACCCCTGAACAGCAGAGTTGTTGATGGTAGAGACCTTTCATTATGTTTTCATAAGGCTTCTTGGTCAGCAAAAAGAACCTTATCTATTCAGCATCCTATTAATAGCTGAATAAATTATGGGAACATTTCAGGTTTTATGTTAATGCTTACTGAATATGTAGCTGGTGTTTTTCTTCTTCTTATTTTAAGTATCTTCCTGTTTTTAAAAAGACTTTTAGGACCTAAGATTTGAAAGGGCCCTTTAGACCCAAAGCCTTTTTAAAATTTTTAGTTATTTAGGATTTTTGTTTAGTTTTTATTAAAGAAGTTATACATATATTTTAAAGAGTTAGATGGCTTCATAAGGTTTGGAATGATGGCAGTTACTTGCCCCTTGCCTGCATTTCCTCCTCCCCAAAGGCAGTCCCTTTGATCTCATAGCTGATTTTTGTTTATTCCTTTGTATATAAAGAATGTTTAAAAATTGCTTCTATTCTTTTTTCTAGTTTTAGGCATTATCTCTGAAGATGAGGATTTCTGTCTTTCACAGGTTACATCTCATCCCTCTCCCCAATTTAGTTACGTTGTAACTTTGGTTAGATCAGTGTGTACTGTTAATGTGACTGTAAATAGTATTCACAGCCAGCCACTAGTAAACCAAGATTATTTTTGAAATCTTTTTTAGAAGTTGTATTTTAGTAATTATTTATTTGGGGCTGCTACAAGAAAATAGCGTAGATCGAGTGGCTGAAACAACAAACATTTCTTACAGCTTTGGAGGCTGGGAAGTCCACGATCAAGGTGCCGAAAGATTTCGGTGTCTGGTGAGGACCCTGGTTCATTGACAGTGTTTTATTGCTCTGTCCTCACACAGCAGAAGGGAGCACTCTAGGGTCTCATAAAATTATTAATCCCAATCCCGAGGGCTCCACCTTCAAGACCTAATCACCTCCAAAGACCCCACCTCCTCACTTTGGGGATCAGGTCTCAACATATGAATTTTGGGGGACACAAACATTCAGTCATTAGCAGTACTTATTCAACCCCAGACTCATACCAGTTGTTGAACCGTCTCTTAGGAAGTTCACAATTAGTTTCATCTTTCTGCGAAAGTCTTCCCTGTGAGCCTTCCCACCTGCTTGATCTGGACTGGTGAGCGGATCCGCACTTGGTGTATTACTGGCTTCCTCTGTCTTTGTCCTCGGGATTCTTTGTGCTGCTTTCTGTTGGATGGCCTGTTTTCTGTGTCTCCTGTCATCATCTTTCTTGGTTTACATCATTGTGTTGATGAAACCTAACTTGCAGCGCCTTCCTGTGAATAGGGTACATGGGAGGTAGGTATTTTTGTTTTTCATTTTTGTAACCTTTTTTTTTAAACTAAAAATTATTGTGTGACATTGATTAACAAAATCAAATGTTTCAAGTGTATCATTCAACAGTAAGTCATATATATATTGCATTGTGTGTTCACCACCCAGAGTTAAGTTTCCTTCCATCACCAAATTTTTGACCCCTTTAACTCCTATCTACCTCTACCTCCCCCCTTCCCTCTGGTAACCACTAATCCACTGTCCATGTGTCTGTCTTTGCCATATTTGTTTTCAGTTTGATATCCCACATGACTAAACCACGTGGTTTTCAACTTCTTTTGTCTGACTTATTTCACTTAATGTGATTATTTCAAGATCCATCCATGTTGCAAATGGCAGTATTTCATCTTTTCTTTCGGCTGAGTAATATTGCATTGTATATATGTACCACATCTTCTTTATTCAGTCATCTGTCGTAGGACACTTCAGTTGCTTCCGTGTCCTGGCCATCATGAATAATGCTGCTATAAACGTTTGGGTGCATATATCTTTGCAGATAAAATTTTGAGGTTTTTTGGGTAAATACCCAGAAGAGGGATTGCTGGATCATATGATAATTCAATTCTTAGTTTTTTGAGGAACCTCTCTACTGTTTTCCCTAGTGGTTATACCAATTTGCATTCCCACCAGCAGTATATGAGGGTTCCTTCTTCCTCACTACCTCTCCAAATCTCCAACACTTGTTACTACTTGTCTTGTTGAGGATAGCCATTGTAACAGGTGTGAGATGGTATCTCATTGTGGTTTTGATTTGCATTTCCCAAATAGTTAGTGAAGTTGGGCATCTTTTCATATGTCTGTTGGCCGTTTGTATGTCTTCTTGGGAAAAGTGTCGCTTTAGGTCCTCTGCCCATTTTTTAATTGGATTGTTTGTTTTTTCATTGTTGAGTTGTATGAGTTTTTTGTATATTTTGGATATTGGACCCTAATCAGAGGCGTTGTTTGTGAATATATTCTCCCATTCGGGTGGTTGCCTCTTTGCATTATTGATGGTTTCTTTGCTGTGCAAAGACTTAGTTTGATATAGTCTCACTCATTTATTTTTGCTTTTACTTCCCTTTTGAGGTCAAATTCATAAATTGCTAAGTCTAAGGTCCACGAGTTTTAGTACCTGCGTTTTTTTTTTTCTATGCAGTTTATTGTTTCAGGTCTTACGTTCAGGTCCTTGATCCATTTTGTGTTAATTTTGGTGTGTTGTGATAGACAACAGTCTAGTTTCATTGTTTTGCATGTGGCTTTCCAGTTTTCCCAGCACCATTTATTGTAGAGGATTTCCTTTCTTCACTGTATGTTTTTGGCTCGGGAGGTAGGTTTTTTGAAAATTGAAAATAAAGAAATCTGAAAATTTCTTTATTTTCATCTTTCCCCTCGATTAATATTTTGGTGTGGTATATAGTCAGTCATAGGATGGAAATTATTTTCCTCCAGAATTTTGAAGGCATTTCTTCACTGTGTTTTAGCTGTTGATGTTGCGGCGCCACACCAGTCCAGGTGCTGTGTACGAGAGCTGTTTTGTTCTTCCTGAACTTAATAGGATCTGAATTTTTTGTTTGTGATCTGAAGTTTCACAATGAGTAGACGTCTTGGTATGGATCTATTTTTTTTTTTTTTTTTTGTGATGGGTAATTTGCAGGCCCCTTTAATCAGGCAGCACGAGTCTTTTTGTTGAATTATTTCTTGGAGTCCCTTTTCCCTCTGTTTTCTTCTTTATTATTTGGATGTTGGACCTTCTGGACAGGTCTTCAAATATTCTTACCCTTTCGAACCTAATTTCCATCTGCTTTTTTTTTTTTGCTTGGTTTTATGTGATTGTCTCAATTTTATCTTCAGCTCTTCTGATAAGCATTTCATTTCTACTCTTGTAAATTCTAAGAGCTCTTTTTGGTTCTCTGAATGTTCTGAGAACATGTTTGCTTCTCTTTATTATAGTGTTCTTGTTGCAGTTGAAATATCTGTTCTTATCTCCCCGAGGATGTTAATTGTAGTTATGTTGTATTTTTTTCCTCAATAGATTCTCTTCCTCCAACCTCCCCAGCCCCTTTTTTTTGTTGGTTTTGGTCTCTATTTTTGTGGTAGAGGCCACCTTCTGATATCCATTCATGTGTCATAGTCAGAGACTATGAAGCTGGTTGGAAATCTGAGCCCTTGAGTGGGATGTTTTTAACCATAGTGATGTCATAGGTGCTCTTACTGCACAAGGAAGGTGTGGAGTGGCTTATGTCAGTTTCTTTTCACTTTTTATACATTTTTCTCTTCTGGGGAAGCCTTCTTTTGAGCCTTCTGACCTCCGGTCCAGACTGGTCGTTGTCCACACTTGGTGCTCCCCTTAGGCTGAATGATGCCTGTTTGCTTCTCTGGCCTGAGGCTTCATGCCCACCTGAGCGCTAGATGGAGGGAAAGAACTGAGTGCTGGTACAGTGTCTTGCTAGTTTTCCTTCTGCTCTGGAAACCCTCAGTTTTCCTTTCCAGGGAATATGCTTTCAGTTGTTTTCCTTGATAGGGGAGGCATGGGGCAGTTGCCTGGCTGTGAGGAGTGGGGGAGGCAATCAGGATATCTGACTGCTTCTTTAACTCCTTCCTCATTATAGGTGCTCTCTTCCAGAGGTGCCTGGTGCTGCCAATTCCTGAGTTTCGGGCATTTGGTGCTTTGAGTGGAGTTGATTCTCTGTTTTCTCCTCCTCTAGTTTAGCATTTGTTGTCTCCTCCTCCATCTTCTCACAACCCACTTTCCAGCTTCTGGAATTTCATTGATGTTGGTCTTCTCTCCTCTCCTGGTACAGGAGGGTTAGCCTTTTTAAAAGGTGCTCTTTACTATGGTTTTAGTGGGATTTCAGGATTGACCAAAAAAAGCAGCTTATGGTCAGTGTGTTCTCTACCTGGAAGTCATTGTCCTTCAGTTTATAGATGAATGAATAGAATAAACAGAATTCGAGTTCCAGGGTCAGGACTGCTTGGGGCCCCAGGGTGAGGAAGGACTCCTGAGCCACTCTTCCCTTCATCCCCGTGATTGGGCCTATTGTTTTTTCTGTAAGTCAAGGGTCCCCAGCGCCAGGCTGCAGACCAGTCAGGTGCATGGCCTGTTAGGAACCAGGCCTCACAGCAGGAGGTGAGCTGCGGGTGAGAGAGTGAAGCTTCATCTGTATTTGCAGCTGCTCCCCAGTGCTAGCGTCACCACCTCAGCTCCACCTCAGATCATCAGGCATTAGATTCACATAAGGAGCACTGGTCTTTGGTGCCAAAAAAGATTGGGGACTGCTGCTGTAAACAGCAATATAAACGTGTGGGGTTTTTTTTTTTTTTTTTTCATATTTCCAATAGTCAATGAACTCCATCTCCCTAACTTGAACTGAGAAGCTGCTTTTCTCCATTCTATCTCATTTTCTGATCACAAGATCCTTGGGACACAGAACCATTTCAGGGAGCCCTCTTTGGAACAGCATTTGCTTAAGTTGATCAGTGTTTCAGTGGCTCAGCCCATGGTCCAGAATTGAGTGCCTGCTTCTTGGGAGAGCAAATAGTCAATGAACTCCATCTCCCTAACTTGAACTGAGAAGCTGCTTTTCTCCATTCTATCTCATTTTCTGATCACAAGATCCTTGGGACACAGAACCATTTCAGGGAGCCCTCTTTGGAACAGCATTTGCTTAAGTTGATCAGTGTTTCAGTGGCTCAGCCCATGGTCCAGAATTGAGTGCCTGCTTCTTGGGAGAGCAGGTGCAGTGTCAGTCATGGCTGCATGTTTTGTGGCATTCAGCACAAGATTTGGACACAGATGCACAGCAGATGTTGAATAGCTTGCCAGGGTGGGTTCAGGAGCATGTGTGCCACATCCAGTTTGCCCGTGTCAGAGGATCGCAGACTCAGGAATTGAGAGTGGGTGGTGTCTCTGCGTGCTTTGCAGGACGCACAGGCTTGGGCATGGAACAGCACTGTTCCTAAAACACTTGACATTAATGAATCAATGACTCAAGAGTGCAGATCTAAACAGGGAAAGCTGCTCTTTGGGCTGCTGCCTTAAAATGATTTCCTACTGAAGAACAAAGTACTTTTTTTTTGGGGGGTAGAAATTTACAGTGAGAGACTACCGAGTGAAAATGAAAAGTAATCTAGAACTTGGGCACTAGGCGTTGGCCAGCAGCTATTTTAGGCACAGTTTCATAGAACTTTAAAATCATGTTCAGTGTGGTTAATTCAAGGTTGTTAAATTGTTACCTGAACTCCTGATGAACTGAACCTGCTAAAGAAAGGTATTGTTGAACATTCTTTAGTGTGTTTGATGCTCTTTCAGTGTACCAAACATTTCTTGAGAGATAATTTAAAAAGAAAAGGATATGCAAGTACAAAGAATTACTCATTTCATGGGCACTTCCCATCAAGTTGGTGGATTTTCTTTTTCCTTCTGCTTCACTGTGTTACTTGGATAGATAAGTAGAAAAGTAAACAGTACCTTTGGTCTTGTGTTGTTGTCGGTCAAGACAATACAAATTTGTTGCCCTAGTAGAAGCATCGGAAGCCTCAAGCCTCATAGGAAGGGAACCGAATTTTATTGCATTCCTCCCAAGAGTCAGGACCATGTAAGCTGCTTAGACTTGGGTAATGCTTAGGGCCTCTGCTGTGGGAAGGGCTGTTAAACTGGTTTTACTGATGACAAAATTGAAGTTCAGGAAGCTAGGCCAAGGTCCCTCAGCTAGAAAACAGGCCAGCTGGGAGTAGATAGAGACCTAACTTTTGGTGCAAGCATTTGTGTTCTTTTCCTTCTTATACCAAATGCTTCCTACCGAGTGTTTCAGATGCCCCCTCTCTCCAATGGGCTTCCGTTTCCCTAACGATCAAATTGTGCATCCAGCGTCCATGAAACCAGCCCAGTTGAGGGCTGGTAACTGATGGTATTTTAGGCATTTTTATTTCCACTATTTTTCTTTTTTACTTCTAAAGGAGATTTTCTTCATATTTCAGTATTATTTTTAAATGGCTTCTTGGAATTTAGGATCGTGGGTATGGGTGGAGATGACTTGGACTTTAAGATGTTTTCCCTGTTCTCTTTATCTCTGTTCTCTGTACTGAGCCCTTAGATCCTCAGAGTGGGGTTGGAGCCTTTGACTGGCTTCTGTTTATTGCCTTTCAGGTATTGCCCAGATTGTTTTGAAACTAAAGCAGTATTAACTGAAAAAGTACCCTGTAAATCTAACACAGTGGTTTTCAAATTTTAGCATTTATCCTCATCTGGAGGGCTTGATAAAATGCAGACTGCTGGATTGCGGGTCTGGGATGGGATTTGCGTTTCTAACAAGTTTTCTGGTGTGTGGCTGCCCCAGGGACTATACTTTATGATCTAGAGAATTAAACTTCTTAAATCCCTGTTGCCCCCCACTGTGGAGCACACTATAGCGATGCCCATTGAAAAGCAGCTCAGTGGAACAATCATGCTGGCCACTTACAGCTTGTATTTCAGAGCACTGACTTGGAACCCCTGGTCTAACTTTGGGAATTGAATAGGCTTTTAATTTTAAGAGTTATTAGAGCCTTTACTATTTTAGCATGCATTATTAAATTGTTGGGGGGCAGGGCAGAAGAAATGTCTGCTTCCCATGTCTTTTTGACCTTGGAATCTTATTTAAGAAATGCATCTCTCAGGACAAATATTCCATGGTTCTTTTGGAAAACCCTGAACCAGAACAAAAGCCCTGAACCTGATAATCTTCCACAATATTGCCAGAATACTCTCTCTCAACTTTAGTTTTCATCACGTCACTCCCCACTTGAGAACCTTTGGTGGTTTCCTGTGTTTCCTGACCAAATGTAAACTCTAGTTTAAAATTCAGGGTCTGCGTTAATACCCAGCTTCCTCTTGGGAAGGTTTCCAGCCACTTCTCCCTGTGCACCCCCTGCCTCTGAGAACCTTTGCTGGGTAACGTCTAGAGAGCCCTCTATTTATATCATGTTACCTTTTTTTTCTTAATTGGATTTTAAGGAATGCTTGTCAAAGAAAGTATGTAGCAGCCAGCCAGCTCCCCCACAGTGCTAGGATAGCATCTCCTTGATGAGTACCTGCTGGGGATGGGGGGGTTCCAGTTAGGAATGAATGGACTCTCTTTGGGCAAACTTGATTTTCGTTTTCTTGTAGTTCCGTTTAACACTTAACAGAAGACGTGCATATATCTCTGAACTGGAAAAAATATTCTTGACCAGTAGACCTTTTAATGTTTAGGATGGCAGAGGTTTTATGCTTTTATGTATTAATATTTGATTCAATTTTTAATTTAAAAAATGGTCTGTTTTGGCAGTCTTTTATTAGAGTGTACTACAGTTAACTGGACTTTGATCTTACCAGACTTGATTGAGGTTTTTTTTGGGTGGGGAGCGGATTGCTTGACTTTTTTTAAAGTTCATTCAAATTTTTCTGCAGTTTGTTACATGTTTTTTTCTGATATTATGGTAAATAGCATATATTAAGCAGACTTAGGGCATGGGTTGTGACAGGAAAGGTCTCCTCTTTCCTTTGCCAATTGAAGAATCTGAAGTCTTTTTAAAAAAAACATGGTGTGTCATTCAGAATGCCTTCTTCCATATTGTCTTCAAGAAAAAAACAAAACACTGAGAAGTGAAACTGCTTGCATTTCCTGGCCTTAGTCATATAGGCTGCCGATATTTATGAAGCAGGCAGGGATGTGCTTGAAGCACGCACACACCTAATAGTAGCGGTGGTCTCAGGTCACACTCCCAGACCTGCTTGGGGTCATTAGCAGCACGAGGAGGTGGCCCTACATATTGTGGGATGGAATTTCTTTTTTCCCATAGGAATGAAGCAGAGTGATATTTTAAAGCGATCACATAATTTAAACTGTTTTGAGTCGAAAAGCAGTTTTCTCAGTGATCTATCTGACTCCTCTTGGATGAATTACTTAAGTTTATGTGGAGCAAATGGTTTTTGAGAGCAGGCTTTCTCGGCCCCTCTCCCATATATATGTATATATGTTTATGTATGTACATGTGTGCATATAAAATGTATTTTTTTCTTCATTGTAATCTGATTTTATCAGTTAATAGCCTAAAAGAAGCTTGCGCTATAGCACTCCTGGTCAGAATTAATTTTCCTGTTTCCAAAAGGAACAAACTCATCAACATCCTGAAAAATAATTGGAGTGAAAAGTTACTTAAGATAAAATATTTTAAGCGTTTTTAAAATGGTAAGATTCTCAGTGTTTTTATGCACGGCCTGTTGCATAGATTATTTCTTAACGTGTTAGCTATAGCAAGCAAATAAGACTTTTTGAAACCCTGTGAAAATGATTCTTCCCTTGATCCTCCCCACCCCCCCTTTTTTTTTATTATAAGACTAGTGGTGATTCTGTTCGTTTCTGCTGGGGAATCTACTGGTAAGGCCCTTTGAAACCCAGCAGAAGGGCCTTCAGTTGCTTATCTGCTGGTGTTCCAGCCCCGTTTCCTGTACTGGCCATGTAGTCTGTACATAGTCTATTAAAAAATTTGAAGGAGGGTGATGGAGATGGGTACAGAAGTGGGAACTTTATTCTCCTCACTGGGAAAACACTCTCGCTCTATGCTCCCTTAAATTGTTTTTAAAGCAATCATCTCTAATCCCACTTCTTGTTTATTTTCCGGTTATTGTCTACGTACATACATATTTTTAAGTAATAGCAGTCATACATAAGTGCACTTTTATATTTTCCATTCAGAAATGGATAGTAAATACTGTTCCCCATTTCCATACAATCTTCCTGATGATGATTTTAATGTCTTGACTGACTTACCCTTGCCTCCTTTAACGTAAAGCATGCCCCATCCTTAGGACACAGAGTTCTAGCCAGAAGCACATTCCAGTTTGGCTCTGCTGGTTAGAAGGAACAACCTTGCTGCTTTATTTTGCCTTTGGAGAAAGAAAAAAATTATTTATCCTTTCCCTCCCCTAACAGTATTACTGGAAAACACTGTTAATGTTATTTAGAGAGGTTTTTGTAGTTAATTGCTTTGCTTACATTGATAAGCTAGACCACTCACCCAGTGGTGTTACAAATTCAATTTGGGCTCCTTGCCTCTTGCCCAGTTATATTGTACAGAGGACACTACATGTGGACTGTGGCCCACAAAGACCGTGTGTGTGTATGTGTTTGTGTGCACATGCACACGCTCATGAAAATGTGAGCATTGACTCAGATCGACAGAATCACTCCTTTTTGGGCCATGGTGGATGAAGTGAATGTTGGGGCTTGGGGCCTGAGGAAGATGAACAGCAGGAGTTCTGCCTGGCTGAATTATATTTTTATTAATTGTCCTTCAGATGAACACTTTGTATGTGATAGATCTTCTAGCTTTAAAATAGCTTTTATATTCTGTATGTTTCTTTTTAGTCTTTCTACTTGATGAAAAGTTGTGGATGACATGGAAATTCACAGGGCTATGATAGGTGCAAATTTTGTGACTTAAAATTACTGCTCTGAGTAGGACCCATCTACTTTTTAACAGTTTCATGGTGTATGCCTTTTCATGTGAGAGGGCATAACACATATCATGTATACATGTTTTTCTCTGCAGGGTACACACATGAGTGAGGGATACTGGCAGTAGTAGTGCCAGCATTGAAAACGGGACGTGGGACGCCTGGCTGCATGGAGCAGACCATGGGGCTGGAGCAACGGGTGTCTGTTAGCACTGCAACTATGACTTGTCCCATGTCACTTCAGGTGTTCCTGCCAAATGCTTTCAGATAAGTTTAAATCGTCCCTCCAAGAGAGTTATGAAAAGTGGTTGATTTTCAGAATTTTGAACAAGGGACACAGACCTGTACTACTACTACCCTTCTACCATAGATATTTAAGGAGTAGAAAAACTTGAGAAAAACAAAGTAGTGTGAGAATTTAATATTACCAAATTTTGCTAGAACTCATTTGTTTTCTTTTTATTCAAATTAAATTTTTTCCTTTATTGTAATTGTTTTTAGTTGTCTAACTCTTATGAGAGTGAATCTGGAAATAAGGACTTGTTCGATAGAAGTATAATTAAAAAGAGAAAGTATTGAACTGTGTCTCAAGATCTTTGCTGTTTTAAGCTTAGAAACGATAAGTGTAAGCTATGTGGCCATTTGCCTTTTCGTGTTTTATAAAACATTAAAAGGGATATATTAATATTTTGAATGTAATTCATTCCCATGTTCACCATTACAGTTTGATGCAAAAACAAGCAAAATTTTTCGTGTCAGTTTAAAATATAGCAGTTCCAACTGCATGTCAGATTTCATTTGTAAGTGTGTTGGTTAGAAATCCAGTATGTTTTCTCATAGAAATGAGTTCATAATGGTGGTTGTGAGGCTAGGTTAGAAAAGCCTAACTGAACTATAATGTTAAAGAGTTAAGTTCCTGGTTATTACAATAATATTGACTATATTCTTTAAAATATAATGCTATACTTTGCATCCTCCATGACTATTTTGTAACTACCAATTTGTACTTCTTAATCCCTTCCCCTTTTGTACCCCTCAACCCCATATGGCAACCATCGAAATATTCTCTGTATCTATGTTTTTTTTTTCTTTTATTTTGTTCTTTAGATTTCATAATAGTGTATGTCAATTATAATTGCAAAAAAATTTTTTTTTTTTAAATTGGTTAATTTCCTGCTTCTGAAGGCAGGAAGCTAGTTGACATAAGAGAGTTGGAAGAGAAGGAGGAATTTTCTTTACTTGGTGTAGGACTGGGCCCGTGCAGTATTTTTCATATTGGTTTATTGCACTGTGCTGGTCCTCAGTGTTTCTTCCAGTCCCCTTCTCCTCCATCCTTTAATGCTTTCTTGATACCATAGTTCTGGTGTAATACCCTCTTTACTACATCCCCTTCAGTAGGTTTCAGTAATTCTCAATTAAAATTGCTGTTCCCTTGTTTTAAAATTGATTTGAGCTAGATGTTGGGAAAGCATTTATATAGTTCATACAGAGTAGTAAGTTCTTAATTATAGGAGGAAAGAATGTGTTGCCTTAAATAGATAAATAGGTAGAATATCAGGCAGTGAAAAATTGATGGCATTATATAGGAATGATGTTTAGGGTTGAAGAGGAGGAATCTGCTGTGTGTCAGACACCTTGCTGACATGGAGAATAGGAAGATAAATGGTAAACCCTGTCTTGAAGGAGCTTACAGTCTGTTAGCAGAGGCATGTATGTGAAGATACATTTCAGTGGGATAAGTAGAAGGCAGTACAAGGCACAGAAATAGCAGGGAGGAGGGAACAATTAAATATCAAGAGGTGGCAATTTGAAGAATAATTAGGAAATGATGCCTGAGGTCTGTTATAGAAGGCTTTCTTTTAAAGGCGGGAGGAATCCAGACAGATTTTTTTTTTTTTTTTAATGGAGTGTTTGAAAAAGTGCAAGGATTTCAGTTTTGCTGGACGTCAACAGGAAAGGAAGAACAGAAACATAAAGTTGAAAAAGGTGAGGGACCAGATTGTGAAAGAAGGGCCGAGTGGTTTTGGTTTAGCCTATTAGGTGACAGTGAAATTCTCAGGAAAGTTTAAAGTGACAGAATGAGACTAATTTTGGGTTTCATCAGTTTGGTGGTTGGACTGTAGAGGGTGGAGGTTGGTCTCTCAGCCTGGAGACTGTTGCTGTTGCCCATGGGAGAGCTGATGTAAGACTGGACTGAGTCACCAATAGCTGGGTGGGGAGGGAGGTGGGGGGGATTCAAGAGGGAGCTGAGGGTAGAATGGGCCGAGATTGGAGATGATGACAGTGGAGAGAGGGGTGAGTCTTAGGATGGTTTCTAGTGTTCTGGCTTGGATGTGTGGGTGAATGAATGCTGGGGTCACCTGTTGGCACAGAAGAAGCTGTGTAGATAAGGAATTCTTTTTCGGAAACCTGGAATGTAGGTGGAAGAAGTAAACAAGCAGTTACATATATTTGTCAGGAGCTTAGGGGAAGAGTCCAGGCTAGGAACTGAGGCTAGCGATTTATTAAGTCGTCAGTGGCGGTTAGCATATGAGAACAGGTGTGAATGCTGTGAAGATGGCGACTGAAAAAGGAGCCTGTGTTCTAGCTCTCACAGGCAGCTGGATGCTACCTGCTTCACCTGGTTTTACCTGCTATCCATGGTGAGTTCTACTCTGAATTCTGCTGTCACAGAATTTCAGGGCTTTTTTACATGTAATTTCCACATGTGGCCTCTGTGGGTGAATGGGGAGAGAGGGGTTCTCTGGGTGGCTAATCTGTTATCAGTGGGAGCAGATCATGAGTTGATTGTAAGTGAAGAGCAGCTCGTATGTAGTTTCTCAAGTGACAGGAGTTACTTTTTTAAAAAGTTTTATCAGACAAGTCATACACGAGATCTCCAAATACCTACTAGTTTATAATTAATTTTGACCCTAACAGTCATTAATGTTTAGTTTAATGGATGTCACTTCTGGAGTGGATCAGAAAGTAACTTTCCAGTGAGTTGGATAACAGAATTTTACACAGATCTTGTTCAAACATCTTGGTTACATCTGCAAAAATTGGCGTAGCAGCCTTTTGGTTAACTAAACCAAGCAAGCTTTCATTTTAACCCAGATGGATGATGCTGGGGTTTCCATGATGCTTCTTATCCTGCTTGGTGTAATCAGAAAAAATGAAGACGTTGTTAGGTGTAGGATATTTTGGGCAATTATATTATTAAAACAATTTTCTTTAATATTTGTAGTTTAAGCATCTCAAAATGCTGGTTTTACATGAGCAAGGAACTTTGAAGTTTCATCTAATTGGTTTACTTTTTGTTAATTTCTCAAGAGGTATGCTGTCTTAGATAATGTGAGGTTCTGGAGATGATCATTTATAAAACTTGGCAGGTTAAATCAGGACTCCTGTTTTATGACTATTTTAGCCAGAAGTAATTTTAGTAATTGAAGGGGCTCGTTTTAAAGTTGTGTTTTGTAAAGAGCAATGGGCATTAAGTGTATTTGGGAAGTGTGGGCTCTTTGAGAGTTAACTGGAATGAGTTATTTTTTTAATAGACTTTATTTTTTAGAGCAGTTTTAGATTAACAGAATTCAGTAGAAAATAAGAGATTTCCCATATATGTTCTGCCCTCCTCCCTGGGCCCCATCAATATCCTGCACCAGATTATGTTTGTTGTGAGCCTGCACTGACACATCATTATCGTCTAAAGTCCATAGTTTGTTAAGATTCACTCCTGGGGTATATCCTCTGGGTTTTCACACATGTATAATGACATGTATCTACCCTTATAGTATCATAACAGAATAATTTTACCTCCCTAAAAATCAATGAGGGTATTTTAAAAACATGTCATTTTGATACCATTGAAATATTTTTCTATATATACCATTTTTTCCTTATTGGCTTCTTCAGTTTCTGACTCAATCATGAGTAGTTTCTCTTGGTGTGGTACCTGGATTGTCGTCATGAAATCTGCAAGCCAGCTAGGAACCCAACAAGGGAAGATTCTAATAGGGTAGTTTTGCACAGTTCTTTTTGGTCCTCTGCTCCTGCAATTATTTTGAGACTGTTATGTTAAAAAACTAAGTGTCCACTCTGAAGATGGAGGTACCTTTTTCTCTACATAGATCTCCCCTTTTTGTTTTGGATCTCCCTTATTTGTCCTTTACCAGCTGGGTCAGGTGGAAGGAGATCTGCCCCAGGGATGGAACAATTGCTCCCTTAGCCTTTGCGGTGGTTTGCCTTCGAGCCTCTCCTGCCTTCACCCTGTCCCTGCTCTTGTAGTTCCTAAGGGTCCTGTGAAGCTGCCCTCACCTTGTTTTGACCTGTCCTCAGCGTCTCGTGTTTCTAACTTCTGTTTGGTACTTAGGGTGTAATCCTTTCCCATAGTTCTAGTTCCTGTGGAAGGCTGTTGGGGATTGTTTTAAGGAGGGGAAAAAAGCACATGGTGCCCCCCCAGCAAGTAACACAAAAATTATTTTAAAAATTGAGCTATTACAGATTTTAATTAGTTTAAAATATTATAGAAATAATACACAGCTAATTAAAAAAATCAAACTATACAGAAATATATGATTTTATTCCCCAGGGGTAACGAATGTTGAGAGTATGGATTCTGTGGTTACCTTAATAGCAAATAATTGTTACATTCAGTTCTTCCATTTAGAATTGAAGGGACGGCTGGGAATTCCATTTGATGTCTTCTTCCCTATCCCAGCAATTCCATCAGAAATGTCACTAACCTCTCTAACCAAGACTTCTTAAGTAATCCAGTCCCTTATCAGCACTTAAGTGCTTTTCCTACTTCTGATGAGATATTATACTCAGTTCTTCAACCAACAGAGATTTTTTGGATGTCTGCTGTGTTTAATGCACCATGGTAGAGGCTGGGGAAACAGATGGGCTATTCCTGCTATCCTTAGTGCACACACAACCCAGTTTGGTTGGGCGGATAGTCCAGCTAGCAAGTGCTGGGAGTACAACGTTATATTAACCAAAGTGAGTGAAAAGAAAGGAGGCCTTTCTAGAGGAGGTGGCATTTGTGTGTGTACTTAAGCAGTTCTTTAAGGTGCTAGTGGGTAAAGAGCATTCTAGGCAGTTGGCAGGCAGTTAGGGTCCCATCATAGAATTGGCTGTCGTTTGGGATGACTGGTGTAGATGAGAAAACCTAGGTGTCCCCCCGTCCCCCCCGACCCCCCCGCCACCTGAGATAATGGGAAAGAAAGATTTTAGCTTGGAGTAGGATAAACATGCTAAAAAAGAAAGAAAATGTGATGGGGGTTTCAAGTGAGGTTGACCGGATAATCTGGATCAACCCCTACAGTGGCCTTGGTGGCTTCTTAGTTTATTTCTGATTTGCTTCAGGGACAGATAACAAGGAGAGATTGGAAACGTAGTGATGTCTTGATTTTTATAGGCTGGTCATGGTATCGTGTATGTACATTTTTAAGAAGTTGAGCTTAATTTTTATTCATGATTCAGAAGTGTGCTTTTTTTAAAATTGCGTCGATTACACTTGAAGCTCAGTAGGCTGTATAGGTGGTTTCATTTTATTTTCACATTTAGAGTTAGGACTCTAAAACTAAACAGAATTTATATAAAAATAACATGCACATGAGTGTTTTTACCTTTGAGCCAAGAGCTTTGAGGCTTCTCTCATCTGGGAAAAGAATGGCCATCTCTGGGAACTTTCACGTGAGGCCAGTGCATTAGGAATCAAATTTGGACTTCAGTAATGGTTAATGGTGGTTTGTCTTTTGAGAAGACAAGAAAACTAGGAAGGAGGCTGTTCCTATTTTTTTCTTTTTAAAGAAAGGCAAAAAATAAGCTTTTACCTTCTGAAGAATCACCTCAACTGGCAATGACTAACAGTGTTAGTGATATTTCATGAGTTAGGATGAAAATCCCTTTATGGAGGATTGAATTAGGCTGTTGAGGGGAAACCTACAACATTGCAGCTCTAGCCACTGTAAATAAATGTATTTAATAAGTTAAATGAGCAAGTAAGATTCCTGTAAAAAAAGTCCAGATTGTTAGAGAATTGTAAGATGTGACTTCCTACTCTGTGAGGTTACACCAAGCATAGGAGGGCAGGGAAGGTGGGTGGCATTAGGCTAACATAGGAATTTGTTAAGCTTAGTTGATGTTTAGGTGAATATATTTCAAACGGTTGAAACCAAAAATTCTCCTTAAACCTTTGTGTTTCATAGTGTGTGTTATCTATGTGATCTCAGGATGGAGCTGCCAGTGGAGTTACCAGCAACAGCCCAATTGCAGAGGGCCTTGAATCATGACCATTGTGGTCCTAGCCTGGGGTAACGATTGGGGTCTTCTCTGTTTATTATTACTTAGGGCTCACCTGAGAGATCTGGATGCACATTGAAGGTCATATAGTAGATTAAGTAGTTTATTCGCTTTTTGTAGAGGAAGATATAACATGAGGGAGAATAGTGACATGTGTACATGGTCAGGTGTGTGATTTGAGGATAAACCCTTGAGATGGATCAGTTCCTTGACACTTGCGTGATTTATCTTCCCATATCCAGCCATTAGTTGAAATTTACTGTGTATCAGTCATCTATATTTCAACTAATAATGCCCCAAATTATGGCAATTGTGACTCAGAAGAAGAATGCAGCTAAGGTTTCAGGTCAGACTATAATGGGGAAATGGAAACATTTGTTATGTACCAGTTTTTTAAAAAATAAGTTTTATATGTTCTCAGAAAAACTTGCATGTATGCATTTTTTGTCAGTTCTTTTACAGATAAGTAAACTAAGGCTTAGAGAATTGAATAGTAGGGCGTGGAGATGGATTTGAACCTGCTCCATGTTGTTTTCTTCACACTAAGCAAGATTTGCTAGTGGATTTGTCTACTGGAATGGAGAGTTAGGGTTTTCAGTTGACTTCTCAAGGGTGAAGGGAGGGCATCACCTACTGTGAGGTTTTAGCATTAAGGGTGTTCAGTGTAGGTAAGAATTATAGCTTGGCATTAATTTATTGGAGTATTTAATTGGCTGGGTGATTGAGGCTATGATATTGAGGTATAGAAAAGGTTACTTGTATGTGTTGTACATTTTTTTCAGTTCGCTTAGTTGGTCAGAAAGAAATGATAATAAGGCCAAGGTTACTGGGTTGATAGCTAGCTGAACAAAACTGGGAACCTTGCAGAGAAAACAGTGATTGACAGTTAAAGATCACACCTCCTAACCATCCATCTACCATCCCCATGACATACCCTTGCGAGAATCAGTGAACGAGAGGTGTCTCAGAGCAAATATTGGGAAAACGATACACAGCCAGCAACCCTGTTGACTTTTTAAATCAGTATCTTCTTTTAAAATTTTTAATGGAAAAATTTGTGCTTTTAAACAATTAGATACAGGAAGAAGAGGAACTGAAGTGTTAGAAGTCCTTAGAGATCAAGGCATGAAAACTAAAAGAGTTCACGTGGCAAACACGAAGAGATTGTGTTATGTCCATTTTTAGTTGAGAAAATCCATCTTTTTGTTTCTTTGGAGCCTGTTACTTGGTTTTTAACACCTTTTTGGAAGTGAGAAATGGGAATTTAACTCTCTGTGATGGAGGTTATTGTCACCTGCATTTGTGGGACTGGAGATAAGACCTGTTGGTGATAATTTGGAAGGTGAGCAGCCAGCCTGTGTATCTTTGGGTTGGTTGAAAGGCCAAGTGGAAAGACAGATAATTTGGTGGTGAGTGAGGCCTTTGCTGCCTCCAGTAAGCACTTGAGTTGGCCAGTGAATGGAAGAAAGCCTTTGTTCACCATATTTTTGGCAGAATTGGTCAGCTTATGGCAGTATCATCCATAGTTGAAGCTTTTTGACAAGTTTGGCAATTTCACCATTAAAAAAGAAAAGCAAAACCAAAAATATAAAGAGGCTTTTTACAATTACTCAAATGTCACTTGAGTTTTGTATCATTTAGTGGAAAGATGGTAAGTAGGTCTTTGAAACTAAAGAGTGGAGGTCTTTTTATTTATGGGCCATTTAAAATCTGCCTGGACTGGTAGGGTCATATCTGGGGGGAAAACACAATTTTTAGGGAAACGGTGACCAATGCCATGTGCAGGCTGGCACTTTATTAGGTGTCCATTGTGAAAGGTGAATCACACTCATCAGGAGAACCCGTGCAACCTTCTTTAGCCTTTGCTGCTGTAATTACCTGTCTTGCCACCTTCTCATTCTTTGCCTAAGTGAGGAGCCTAAAGTGAGGAACCTAAAGTGAGGAGCCACATCATTGCTTTTAAATGTAATGCTTTTTTATATTGAAGTTATTTCTGATACTTTCTTCAGTGAAGCCTAGAATGACAAAAGTTTTAAGAGTAGTATTGAATTATGTCTTAAATTCCCATGGCTCCCAGTTTTTAAAAAGCTTTTATGTTTTCTTTTTACTTTCAAAATAAAAATTTAAATAGGTTTAAAAATAAATGCAAATATAGCAGGGGTTAAGTTTTCTTGAGGTTTTCAGATGATTTATCTTTTTGCATTTTCATTTTGTTTATTGGCTCTCCTTATGGAGAGAATTGTTTAAAAGCAATGCTGTAATTACAGTGTTTGGTATAATGTAATTCAGTATGTTTAATCTAATATAGAAGGGCATTAGCTGCTTTTAGCCTCTTTATTATTATCCACATTGATTTAAGACAATGGGTTAGAGGTCTGGTAACTGATTTTTTACAGCCAGAATGGTTTGATTGAAGAATTCTGGTCATAAACTTAAAATCTTGCTAAAGTCAAGCCTGGACTTTTTTCATCTTTTCGTGTATGTATATGTTTGTGTGTCTGTGTTCATTAAAAATGGAAATGTTATAGCTTTGCTTTTCTTAGTAAATTTGTAAAATAAGCTGATTGTTAACAATTGGGACAGTGCAGGAAGACATTGATTAAAAAAACATAAAAAAACCACAGTTAATGGTTTAGTGTGCCTCCTTCCAAAGTTTTTCTGTGACTGTTACCACCCTTACATACAACAAAAATTAAACCATTCTATATCATTCTGTAATGTGCCTTTTCCTTATTAAACATCAGGATGATTTTCCATGTCAGTAAATCAACATTTTTTTGAGTGGCTGCTTGCTATTTCATTGTATGGCTGCAAGATAATTCCTATAATTAATTCTGCATTGATGTCTGTTTAGATAGTTTGCAACTTTAAAAAAAATATGGAAAACTCCAATAAATATATGAGTCTTTCCAATTATTTAATTATTTCCTTATGATAAACTAGAAGTGAGATTTTTGCTGCTTTCTTATTTTTATTTTCAGGTAAAATACACATGGTTATATGGAGTCTCTTGTTTCCATGAGTACCATCTTCAGGTGATTTTTTTGTCTTGTTTTCAGCAGTGTTCCTTCTACTTTTTCTGCTTAAAGTGAAGTTTACTTTGGTAATGGTTTTTATTATCTCAAAGTGTGTTGATCTTTTTTTTGAAATTAAAAAAAAAAAGTCCCAATCTAATTTCTTTTGAGAGTCAGGAAAAGTATTTGTCTGAAACATTTTCCCCTCTCCCTTGGGAATTCCTCTGAAATGTCATTTCCCTTCTGCCTTTGGCTTATTGTATTACCTATTCATACCCTTCTTTTCTTTTAGAGCAGTGGTCCCCAACCTTTTGGCTCCAGGTACCCATGCTTCTTATGATCTGAGGTGGAGCTGAGGTGGTGATTCTAGTGCTGGGAAGCGGCTGCAAATACAGAGGCAGCTTCACTGGCTAGCCCGCCGCTCACCTCCTGCTGTGGGGCCAGGTACTGGTCCGCAGCCTGGGGATTGGGGACCCCTGTTTAGAGGATGTAGATTTATGTAGATTTCTTTGGCTTTAGGAGGCAGGTCTGAAGGGGCAGTTTGGTCTGGGCCTGCAGTCTGCCCAGGACTAGTGCAGGAACACTGGAGCCCCTCTGGAGCACTTGGCCACCTGGGTCAACTGTTCTCTCGCAGTCCTGTCAGACAGGGGTGTGCCTCCATTCACTCTTCCTTGGGGTGACTTGATCCAGGTGGCTCACTTGGGGAAGGATTAAATTGGCTCCTCTAGCTCTGGTCAGCAGTGGGAAGCTGGTCTCTCTTCCTAGTTGGGGAAGTAGAGATGGCCCTTGTCAGTCAGGCCTCTGGGGTAGCTTTGTGGTATGAACCGGATGCCCTCAGGGTGGGTCCTTGCTACCCTAGAATCATGCCCATAACCTCAACCCTTGCCATTCCTGGAAAAAGGCATCTTGATTTCAAAGACGCCTCTTCTTGCCCAGGGCCTAGTAAGTTGTGGATTTGTTCTCTTTCATGGGCTCATTGTATTCGGCATGGTCTTTGCAATTTGTGTTTTCAGGTTGTAGCTGTTTTCTAGGCTTATTTTAGATAGACTTTTCTCTCATTTTCATTTTTTTATTTCCAGTGTGGATCAGAGAAGATCATACATATGTGTCTTTCATTTGCCTTCTTTTATTGAAGTGTCCTCATAGTTATCTTTAAGCTTGAGTTACATTGACACGACTGACTTCGAATTAGTCAGTCTATTCATACTTGTCCGTTTATGTTGCATGCTGTTCTCCTTAAGCATAGGACCAAGAAGGGCTTAGAAGAGAAATGAAATTTCTTTTGTATATGTGATTTATCTGGAGTAGACAGATGCATGGATGACTGAATCTACTAGATACCTAGTAGATACCTAATAGTAAAAATGGTTAACTATTTTGGTAGGAATCCTTTAAAGATATGCCTCTTTAAAGCTTTCTTCAGGTGTTTATTAATCTCTTTCCCATTGGTGAGATAGCACGTGTATCATTGCTATCAGCTGTGATAGTGGGAACCTTGTATTCACTAGTCCTCAGAACCCCTGATGCTCACACACTTCCTGCTCTGCTGTCTGGTTCTGACCCGCCTGCCTCGTTTGCCACAGCAGCACAGCCAGGAGCCCAGTGCACAGCTTCTTCATAGAAGGAGCCTCTCAGAGGTTACTTCTTTGATTCCATTTGTAGAATTGAAGAAATATTGAGAAGAGGATAACTTTAAGAAGAAAATGTGGGGCAATTTTGGTGTCTTTTTTTTTTTTGTATCAGGAGCAGATTCTTTCTTGGGCATATATCTTATTTCAGTAGAGTGTTTTCGGAGTTTACCCTCTCACAGTTGAGAAGGTGTCCTGGGTCATATTGTAATTCAGTGATGTTCTTGGGCACTACCTGGCACTGGTGGGGTTTGCTTATGCACCAGTGGGCCTCAGTCAGCTGTCCTTCATCCTCTGTACATTTCCTGTTCACTGCAGTCAAAGCCATTTATTTCTTAGGGTCATTGCCCACCTTGCCCAGTCTGTCACTTCTGAGCTGTTGTGGGTCAAGAACCAGGTATTTGGCCTTTCTAAGTGTATGTTGATTGTAGACCAGAATATTCTCAGAAGGACTGCAGACCCCTCCTGTAAAGAGCAGTGGATGCGAATTCAAGGCTCAGGATTCATGACATATTTCTATGCTTGGAGGCCTAAATTTTTGCTTTGTGCTTCTGGAAGATTGAGGTTTCTAAAATCTTACCTCTGAATTGAAATTGAGTTACTATACTTGAATAATTGTGTGAGCTTCAGTTAAATATATGCACATTTCTTGTTGTAGTCCAGCCAGGCGGAGCAAATGTTTGCATTATTCATTTGATTTGCCCTTCAAGTGTGTGGTTCTTTTTTGGGGAGAAATGCAGCAGCTCATTAGGGTACTCGGATAGGGAGGGATTTCATTGGAGTGGTGAAATTTTTGAAGGCTAGCATCACTGGCTGGTTTTTCTTATTCAGCCAGAGAGCAGATCTGTCCTTGTCTTCCCTCTTCTTTTACCTTTTGCTGGCATTTTCAGACCCAGGGTCTAAAAATACACTGGCTGGAGGGTTTTAAGCTATAGTGACTAGAAGGTCTGAAATTTTTCTGTCCCATTATTTCCAGAAATACACCTGTTACTGTCAGATTGTATGTTATGATTTTGAGTTTGGAAATTATGGGGTCTGAATTTAAACCAAGTTGTTGCAGCTATGCACGGTGAGAGTTACTACTTGGATGTTGTAGATAGAGAATTATAGTGAAAGATTAAGATTTAGAAGATAAACTTTATTGTCCACTTTCCCAGGGACTGTGGTCTGCTTTGCTTCCCCTTAACTTTACAGTGTTTCCTCTCCATGAAAACAGGATTTGATACAGAAAGGTACAGTGGAAATTAGGAGCCAGGAAACCTGAATAGTTATTAATCTCAGCCATGTGAGTTTTAATATGTCTCTTTCATAATCTAAAGTAAATGAACTGTCTTGTACACTGTTTTCAGATCTAAGAAGCCATCTATACGTTAGGTGTGAAGGATTACCATGTTACAGTTAAATTGAATCTAGAATCTATGAGGCTGGCTTGATTTTAGTTATCAGTAAAAATATAGGGCTGGGAGGAAGTTGGAATCAACCTACTGATAGAGATTTTTTTTTTTTTTTGAGTGTGCAAAGGATGAATGTATTGTTTTTGTCAGTTTTCTTGTCCTTACCTAACAGATAAGAGAAAACTGGCTGGAAAAGAAAGGTCCTGACTGCAGTATTTATTTAGGTTTTCACACCTACAAAAGAGTTGCTTTTTTTAATGTCTCCATTTATTAAACTTCAAAATGGCTGACATACATATCAGTTAGCACTGGGTTTGGTGGAATGTGATGCCAAGGAAATATTAGATCATGAGAGCTGGTTACCATGTCCAGAAAATAATGCAGCCTTGTGAAGACCTTAGTCTTCAAGCTGGGATAAGAAGTAAGTTGTAAATGGGCTATGAATAAAGGAAATTAAATCATTGAATCCTCACTTTTCAAAGAAAAGGAAGTCGCAATGCAAAGGTTAGATGAATTACCCAAGATCAAAGCAAACATGTGGCAGAGGCAGGATTTGAACTAGTTTTCTCAAAAACCTACACCCTTTACCACAATACTTCACATGTATACCATGAGAAAGTATGTTATATTTCTACATCTGGAGGACAGAGACTGATGTGACTGAAACCTGAGATTAAGTAGCACATACCACACGAATCCGAGGTAGCACAGAATATATAGCAAGCAATACATTTTTACTCAGTACTGCATTATTTTTGTTGCAGTACTTTTAAGAAAATGAAATCTTGCATTTCAAAGCTAGACTGATAGAGTTCTTGATAATTATGGTCTATTGATACATCCTCCTCTGGTGCTATTGGTGTGGGTAAAATGGCGCAGCACACAACTGAGTCAAAGCTCATTCCGTTGCTTTGCTCGCTGTTTTTCATTCCTGTGGGATGATATCTGGTACATTTATTAAACTGGCTGTTAAGTCAAAAATAACATCTTTCCTGAAAAAATTTAAAAATTATTTTGAATTAGATTATGATTTTCCTGAACCTTTGCTTTTACTGAATGTGATACTTAACATCATGCTTATTCTTCTCTACTCACAACCCCAAAGGTTATTCATAATATTGCTATTATGAAAATATAAGGAAACAGAGTTTTTCATTTTAAACTTTGAACAGAGACAACTACTGCACTTCATAAATAGTTGGTCAAGATACATCTCAAAGTATTGGGGTCATGTTTTGATCAGCTTGAAGCTTCCAGGACACAGCCACTTTGTGGCCAATGCAGGCCGTTCTGTTTTGGGGTGAAGCTTCCAGGACACAGCCACTTTGTGGCCAATACAGGCCATTCTGTTTTGGGGTTAGATTGGGTAGAAGAGTAGACAGGGATGTGAATTTTTGGCAATCGTGAAGTTATGGAAAAAGTCAAGATTTTATTGTTTTGTTTTTGGAAAAGCCATTCATTCACTGGACATTTTTGCATTCAACTCCATGTCAGGTAAAAATTTTGCTAGATGTTGAGGTAAGATGAACCAAATGAAGTCTTTGCCCTTGTAGTTTCCAAAATCATTTGGAGAAGACAGATGAATATAGGTATGTAATGTGTGCTTAAACAACTGTATTGTGTATTTACATATCATAAAAATGCCTTTCAGGTGTACAATTCAAAGATTTTTAGTAACTTGACCAAGTGGCGCAGCCATGATCATGTTCCCATTGCAGCCCCAGAAAACCTAATCTGCTTTATTTCTCATCATTTTGCCTTTTCTGGACATTTCATATAAATGGAATCATATAGCGTGTGGTCTCTTGTGACTGGCTTCTTTCACTTAGTGTAGTGTTTTTGAGGTTCATGATGTAGCATGTGTCAATAGCTTGCTCCTATTTATTGCTGAATAGTATCCCGTTGTATGGCTGTCCACATTTTGTCTATTTATTCACCAGTTGATGGACATTTAAGTTGTTTCCAGTGTTTGGCTTTTATGAATAGTGCTGCTGTGACCATTAGTGTGTATGTCTGTGTGTGGATGTATGCTTTTAGTTCTCTTGGGGGTGGAGTTGCTGGGTCATATGGTAATTTTATGTTTAACTTTTTGAGAAGTTGCCAAACTGCTTCTTGAAGTGGCTGTACCATTTCCAGCAGTTAATCGTTGGAAGGGACAACATATTGTGGTTTTAATAGATTTACCACTGTGTTCAGTGTAACAATTGACATGTTATATTAATAGGGCAAAATGGAGGAAAGCAACATAATAACAAAAAAAGTTGTGTTATGGCTCTTTTGGAGGTATTTTAAGGTTATAGCCAGCTTAACACTCCCATGGAAGAAGTATGTGGTTCAGGGCAACATGACTGGAGTGAACAGAATGGAAATTGAAAGTAGTGTACCAAGTGGGCAGCAGGTTGAGTTCATATAAACAGTTTGTTCTGTTTTGCTTTGGTGAGTGTCAGGATTTGTGGAATAACTCTTTAGATCAGTTTTAGTTATTAGCCCTGTTCTTTCAGTTATCTCCCAATCCAGGACTCCTGTGTCTCCTCATTTAATTTTCCTTATAATATTGTCTAGAAGTCATGACAGGTTTTAGGAGGACAAAGCAAAGTAATATCTTCACTGATTTTTCTTAGTATTGATGATATTCTTTCACTTCAGTTTGGATCTAATTAAGGAGCAAGAAGGAAGGGATGCCAAGGGTCCTGTGGGGAAGAAGTAATGATGAGATGAGCCTAGGAGGTTAGGTGGCAGATGGGTCACTCATTGTGATTTTAATTTGCATTTTCCTAATGATTAGTGACATTGAGCATCTTTTTGCATGTCTGTTGGCGATCTCTATGTCCTCTTTGGCGAAATGTCTATTCAGGTCCTCTTCCCATTTTTAAATCAGATCGTCTTTTTGGTGTTGAGTTGTATGTGTTCCTTATGAAGTTTGGATATTAACCCTTTATTGGATGTATCATTGGCGAATATCTTATCCTATTCAGAAGGTTGTCTTTTTGTTTTGTTGATGGCTTTCTTTGCTGTGCAGAAATGTTTTAGTTTGGTGTAGTCTCATTTAAAATTTTTTCTTTTTTTCTTTTGCCTGAGGAGATGTATCCAAAAAGATATTAAGAGCTATGTCAAAGAACGAGTACTCTTTAAGTATCCATTTTCTCACCTTTAAAAGTAGCTTCTTCAGAGGGTTTGGAGAGGAGCTAATGATACTAGCCCAAGTGAAGAAAGCTCTGGGTACCATATTATGAGTGTCAAACTGTCATGTCTCTTTCCTTTTGAGCAGTTAGGGGACGGAAAGGAGCAGGGCAGAATGGGGGAGAGGAATGTTCGTTGGGTCTATTAAGTGATGCATGGAAATTATTTCTGAGAGGTCACAGACAGCTCCTGTGCCTGCTCTGGGAGCTGTTACTGGATTCCTTCATTGGGATTAGGCAATGTTATTAGTATGGTAGGCGATAGACAAAGTTTTATGTATTGACATCTTGATGGTCTAGCATGGGGATGGGTAAACTACATCTGCCCTTGGCTTATTTTTAGTGCTCATGAGTTAAGAATGGGTTTTTACAATTTTAAAGTGTTGTTAAAAACAATATGCACCAGAGATTGTTTGGCCCACAAAGACTAAGGTATTTATTGTCTGGCCCCTCACAAAAAAAGGTCTGCTGCCCCTGCTCTAGCATACTGCCTGTAGAGTCTTTAATCCTCTCAAGATTACACAGGACAGCTGACTTGGTAGTAGTCATCTTACTGATTGACACAGAGCCACAGGACTGTGAAATGTGAGATTATCTAACACTGACTGCATCTTATATCCGCTACCTTGCTGGCACTCCTAGGGATAAAAGAATGCTTAGCGACACCCCCCACCCCCACCCCTTGTATTCTTATTTGTGGCAAACCAACATGTCCATAATGTTAGCCTTTCTATTTATTTCAGCCATTTTCCCCTTGATGTCTCTAAAAGCTGAAGGATTTTCAAGTAGAGGAAATGTGATTATTATTTGAAATACACATACACCAAAACTGTTTGGTCTGATTTTTAGAACAAAGTCCTAAACAACTTGTTACTGCATGCTTTTATTAAATACATACAGGAAGGTGAGTTTACCTGTAGAGAATTTGAGGTAGTATCAGATTGTGCTCCTTTGGCTGATTTTAGCATTCCAGTGTGATAACCTAAGGGCGTTCCTTGCCAGCTAGGTTCTTCTCTAATCAGGCATGCTGCCAGGCTTGCAGTTTACAAGCATTTTCTAGTCCAGAAGATGACCCATGATGCACAGACAGATGGGCTTAAACCTCATTTAATATCTGTGATATCTGTGGGAGACCTTGTTCAAGTGACCTACCCTCTACTCCCAGGGTTTTTCAGCTGTGTCATGAGGATCGTGCTGCCTTTCTCCTGGGGCAGTGTGAGGTCTGGAAAGCAATAGTTATGACATCTTTATTGCGCAGAGCCTTTGGATGGAGAAGCTTTGGAAATGAGAGTTGCTTTTTGTCAGTGCTTGTTATGCTAGGGTATGGTCAGAATCTTTTCCATGTCTTGTTATTTGTGTTTTGGTTTTAATGAAAGAGGTGCCAGGATTCATTTCTCAGTGAGCTATATAATTTATTTGGAATGCATTGCATATTTTTCATCAAGCACTTGCCAACAAAACCACCCTGATTTTGCTGTTTGCCTTAGTGTCGGGGTCTGCTCCTCATCTCAAAAAACCCTAGTTCTTCATCTTTTAGCCAGGGAGCCTTTTATTGAAGAACAGTGCACCCAGCAGCCACTGGGAAGAGCCTGGTGGGGACTCTGGGGTACAGAAGCTAGCCGGGTCTAGAACTTATACCAAGCTTTGTGACCAATGGCAAATTGAACCCCCAGGCCCTTGGTGCCTCGGACTCTTCTGCTGTCAGGCCTCATGTTGACCAAGAGGAATGTGATGAGACAACCCAGCGGAGTGGGAGCATTTGGCACTGGGCAGGCAGTCGACAGGACAGTAGCGGGAGCCTCAGAGCCTTTTGTTTAGTACACCCTGAGAAAGAGCCCAACACCGGGTGAGTGAGGGCACAAGAGCCTCTCCAGGCAGCCTTCCAGCCTGTACCCTCTCCCCAGCACACGCCAGGAGTATGTGTCCAGATGGAGCAGAACTGCAGGTCTGAGCATGCATTCCCTAGCATGACTTCTCCCTGAACTCTGACCTCACAGAGCTTCACACAGTGGTCTCCTAAGGTAACGAGCAGGGGTTTGTATGGGGAGGGGGTGGTTGGGGAGAGTGGGGAAGAGGTTATTAGATACTGAGGCCAGAAGCAATAGATTTACCTAGGTGCTGCAGCCATTTTCTCCCTCATTTTTAATGGTTTAGAAAAATGCATTTGCATTTTTCTTATTAGTTAAAGCAGTTTCCACTGTAAATAAACATCCACTTGAAGACGAGCAGATAGATGCTGGGACTAGAGTTCCCTAAAACTCCAGGTACTTCGGATTTGTTGGTCTAGACTTCAGATTCATAGGATTTAATGTTTCTGCCTCAGTTTTCTTTTTTTGTCAAATACTGTAGAATATTATGGTTTCTTCTAGATTATATAATTGTTGCAGTGTTGAAATAAAGTGTGTATACTATGGGGGAAATGAGTTTACTAATCCAGATCGTGGGGCCATTTGTAATATGCTTAGGAGAGCTCAGGTAGGTTAGAAACTGAACGCTGCCCCCTTAGAAAAGGAAATGATCTATTTGTGCAAAACAGGTCAGGAGGAACTTACTTGGTAGTGATTCGTAGCTTTCTTGTAATGTGGAGGGACGCACGTTTCTGTTTAAATCTGTGATTTAGGCCTCAAATTAAGGAAAAAATCTTTCATCATTTAGCTAGGAATGAGACTTTTCTTCTAAAGAATATTTGAAGATTGGAGAAATCTGTTAGTTCTTTGCCATTTGCTATTTAAAGATCTTTATTTGGTAAATTAAAAGTTACTATTTTGAAGACCTTAGATTAATCTGATGAGATGGGTTTCCAGGGCATTTTATTTGCTTATAATGAGCTTGAAGATTTCTTATTTATGTGAAGAATAAGTTGTATAAAAAATAGAAATTTAAAATTCAACCATACTTAAAAATGACAATAGTTTTTAATCTCTCTTTGGGACTGTGTTGAATTGTGTTATCCATGGTGTGTTCTCAGTAAGTGTTTTGGCCAGTGTTTTAGTGGTTTCTAAACATGTCTCCAAATTTGAGTGCAGTTTTAAAGATGACTTCACTCGTTCTTAAATGTGCTTACTGAAAGTCCATACCAGCTCTAGCAAATGTAGTAAAATCAACCATCTATTTCTGCAAAAGGCTTTGCAGTGGCCTCACTTTTTCCCTCTTACCTTAGGCTCATTTGATCCTCTGACAAACCTGTGAGGTAAATAAATACTTCAGGCATCATTGTTTTACTGAGAACTTGCTCAAGGTCATGAGCGAAGTATTCTGGCGTGAGGAAAACCCAGGTCTTCTCATAATTTTGTGCTCTTTCTTTTGTATTTTGCTGTGAAGATCTTGGGAGGCAGTGATTGACATGCTCAAACTTTGGAATCAGTGGCCATGGGTTCCAGGTCAAGGTCTGTCACACACATTTTGTCCTTGGACAAATAGTGTCAAATCGTGTAACTACTGTAAAATGTAGGTAATACCTCCTTCAGTGTAGGCACTCAAAAATGCTAATTTTTTTAGAGATTCATTCAGCCTGGGCCACACATCGAAGACCAAAGAGTTTCAAGGCCTCTGACTGCAGCTTTCCTGTAGTTTGTGACATGGGGAAGGCCAGGAGTTCTGGGACTCTAGCTTTTGTTCATGGGTGTTAAAATATAGCTACCTTATGTATTTGAATCTTCTCAGGACAGTCTCTTAGGTTCAGGTGTCTGCTCAGAAATTGTTAGTAAGATTTCTCTTTCACAAACTGTCTAAAAGTATATGCCTCTGTCTGGGGACCACATGGACCTCTTGATAAACTAGTTGAATGTGTCGTGGCTCCCAGGCCAGTGCCTTTTGCATCATGCCTTCTTTGCTATGATTCTTCCTTGGGTCTGCTTTTTTTTTTTTCCATTCCAAGTCTTTTCTCATCTAACTTGAGTCTCTTCTCCTGAGGATGCCTGTGGAGGAGACTCTTTCTGTTTTCATTTTAAGGCATTTGATAGTCACCATTTAGGAAAGTTCTCATAGCCATCCGTGATCTTTTGTTTATAGTTCCTAGCATCATTTTTTAGACCTAATAACTAAGAGCCTTATAATTAGTGGTGGGGTCATTGCATTAGTGGCTCAGTGCTCTTTCCAGAAGCTGTCTTCTAGAACATCACTCAGACTACAGAGCCCTCTGGTCTCCCTGGCAGTGGATCATTAACCTGCACCATGTGTGGCCTCCACCACACATGGCCTCCAGAGTGTCAGCCTTAGCACCTTCGGAGTCTTGCAGATGTTTCATTCTCTCTGAGGACACTCACTCAAGCCTCCTCTAACTCCCCTTCATTCTTGAGAGGATAGAAGGCCTCATTATTTTAGTTGATTTTAGGATAGTGCACTGGTTTTGTGAGTTAGATGACCTGAGTTTTACTTCTGGCTCTAGTTCAAATGAAATGCTTCTAGAAACTACTGAAATTTGAACAAATGTTGTCAGAAAGAATAGCTCCATATAACTACATCAGAAAGAATAGCTCCATATAACTACATATAACTACCACAACAAAAGCAGTTTTTATTTGTTAGTACCTGTTTTTAGCAGATAACCTCCAAGGAGCTTTCCTTATGTTCTTATTTTATCCTTTCAGCATCCTAAGAAGTAGTGTTTCTGTTTTACAGGTGTGGAAACAGGTTGGTGGTTCAGTAACTTCCTAGTAATTTTGGCAGAGCTGAGCTCTGCACTTGCGTTTACACTCCAAGTGCCTGTGGCCCCCTAGAAACCATAGTTTTGGCCAGATGATTTAAGCACTCAGAAGGACAGTATTGAATAACTCTGATAGCTTATTTTGGGGTTATATCTAGTGTCTTCTCTTTCCGGGTATTGTATAGCTGCTGCCCCAAATAAGATATTTTGTGAAATCAGAGCAAAGTAGCTGTTTAGTACACACTAGGTCACAGTTTTTTAGTCCATGGTTGTATTTTCCTTGTCTCCTATATGTAATACTCTGAATTTGGGCTGGAATTTTGTTTTCCATTATTTGGGTATGTCCAAAGCTGCTTATTTCTAAGGAAGTTTGGGTGTTTCCCAGAGATTCACATGATGCTCTCCTCTTTGTTGGGTTAGGTTAGCAAGATTTCGTTTAGTGGTAGATCATAGTCTTTAGGGGAAATCTATGGGTAAAATGTTCATATAGTTTTCAATCCGCTGTTTAAAAAATGTGCTCCAGGAAAAAAGGGAGACTTTTGCTCGGGGAGTTGTCAGGTTTGAAAGGGTTTGAAACAGCAAATGGGAATGTTCTATCTGTAACAGTGAAATAATCAGTAGCCTCTTTGGGGCAGAAGGAAAATTTAGATTAGGCTTTTTTAAAAAATCATTTTTTAAAAAAAGCTTTTAAAAAACTTTTAAATAAATTTAATAATTTTATTTTTAAATAGTTTAAAATTAACAAGAAGTTGAAACAATAGTGCGTAGTTCCTGTGTACCCTTCACCTAGCTTTCCCCAGTGACAACATCTTACATTGTAAAAACCAGGAAATCGATGTTGGCGCAGTGCTGTTAACTCAGGTGCAGACCTTAATTCAGACATCACCAGCTTTTGCATGTACTTTTTTTGGTGTGTGTAGTTCTGTGAAATTTTATCACATGTGCAGATTCGAGTAAAATCACCACAGTCAGAACACAGACCTGTTCCATCACCACAAAAAATCTCTGTGTTACTCCTTACTCATCTCTCACTCTGCCCCAGCAACCACACACCTGTCCTTCATCACTCTAATTCTGTCACTTTGAGAATTTTCTATAAATGGAATAATACAATATGCAACTTTTGGTGCTTGTACAGTGTTAAGAAACTGGGTGACAAGACGGTAAGTGGGGAGGGGAGTAGTGGCAGAAAATGGGACTAGAAAAGAGCTATGGGTTTTAGATTCATGAGTATTTGTGACTTCAGTCTTGAGACCATGTGTTGTCCCTGGTTGTTTTAAGCAGGGAAGGAAAACTGTGACCTTTGAGGAAGCTAGACTCTGCCAGCAGGGTGTAGGAAGGTCTTGAAGTGGGTGGGTTGGAGGCTCAGCTGCTGTGGGTGAGGGAGGGCGGGGTGTGGGGGAGTCCGGCAGAGGTGTGGCAGGGGGACTGCATGGAGAGACATTTTGGAAGAAGGAGGGGCACAGTTTGGATGTAGGCGTAAGCAGGGAATCGGGGTACAGGGGCTTCCAGCTTTGGAAATGGGAGATAACACTGGTAACAATGGAACCCCTGGGGGAAGTCAGGCAGATATAGAAGGATAAGAACAGCCAAGAGACATGTTGGTAATAGCGCTACACCAGGCTGGCAAATAGGTTCCACCAGTGTGCCCAGCGTGGTGGTGTGAGAGGGATTCTGAGGCTGAGTTCAGCTCCAGGAAGAGTCCTGAAGTTTACTAGGGATGCTCGCCAAGTTTAGAAGAGGAGAAAGGGGCGCACACCTGCCACAGCCCACTTCCTCATCCAAACCCGGCTGAACGCAGGTGTTTTCTCATCTGTTGCTGCAGGGATAGTGATGCGATGAGCAGTAGGCATTAGAACACATCAGACTTCGTTCTTTTTTATTTTCATGGAAAAACAAAGCGAAAAGTTTGGCTTCTGCCCAGAGTGGTGTAGTGTGGTGTGACTATGCAAGTGGTACATCTGAAGCTAAGTGACTTTGAAAGTTGATCAGTAATACCAAATGTATTTTTTATTGCCACAGGTGATCAAAAGAAAACAGTAATAGCTGTTCAGGTTTAAAAATGTAAAATACTTAAGTCATCATAGAACTATTTTAATGAATTCTCTTAAGGGATTATGAAAGACATTGAATTATTGTAGAAGCCTGAGCTCCATAAAGGCACAGCTTTGAAATTTCTCTAGTCTTGAAGAAGGGAGCAGGATGTTACAACGTGGATTTTCTCTTTAAAGGAATCCTCAGGGTGTAGGTAGCTTGCCCTCACTGTGCCATGTGGCAGTATGACAACCACACATTTGTTTATTTCTCCTAGCTTGGAGCTTTGAGAAGAGTAGGTGGTTACCCCAAAAGTTTCATGTCATAAATCAGCAAGAAACTTCTTTGAAACTGTTGATTCCAGATTCACCTGGGGGCACTTTCCCTGGCTTTCGGCTCTTCCCACATCCCCAAGCCCAGTGAGTTTTTTTGGGGCTTGTCTGGGAAGGGGCTTAGAAGCATTTTCAGAAGCCAGGGTTGTGCCTGGGACTGTCGATCTGGGGAAATGCATTTTCTACTTATTTTAGTCAGTTTTTAAGGATTCCGAACTTTATATCATTAAATATAACAAATACCCTTGTTTTTCCTATGTCTTGTAAAGAAAAATAAACGAGACAAAGTGTGTAAGTCTGCAGGAAAGCCCAGAATGTAGCTGACAGAAGTTTAAAGAGACAGATGGCCTGGTGTTGTCATGATGAGTGATGAAAGAGACAAGAAAATGAAGCCACCAGATGTAAGAAACCAAGTGACATTTCTCTAAGGTTTTCACTTAACCATGAGGGTCCCCCAAGTGGGAGTTGGGCTATTTCTTGACATAGCTGGTAAAGACTTTGAAGGAACTAGAGAGTTGTGATTAAAGAAGAAACATCAATATTTGAGTGCTTTCTATTGCAGACATTGCACTAGATATGTCAGGTACCATGATTGGTAGGTGCTAGATCCCAACTCCTGGTTGCTTTTAGTCCTTTCGAGAGATACTGTTATTTCTATTATTATTTCTCTATCCCTTTAACCTTTCCGTCAGAGGAGGAAACAAAAGATTTATGAATGTTGAGTAGCTTATGGGGTCACGTAGTTTAGCAAGCATGTAAATGACATTCTTACCTCCATCCTGAGAAGCCGTTCTTCCTTCTTTGCCTTAGAATGTTGGTGTCCTGGCACAGTTGGGTGAATGGGAAGTTGCACTGGGCATGTAACTGATTTTTTTGAGTGAGGAGTCTGGGACCTGAGGAGTGGGATGTTTATGTGTAGGTAGCACCCGCCATCCTCCCTCCCTCCCAGCCTCACTGCTTTAGGAAAAGGAAGTGTTGCGAGGGTCCTGACCTTTCCCTGCTTCAGAGAAGGCTTGAGCTACTCTTTGTACTGACTCCTGCCTGGTGACAGCTGTGACTTCAGCAGCCAGGTCTTGCTGCCTTTCAGGCATGTTGGGTAGAGTGAAGGGCCCTAGGCCTTTCTAATCTAGGATGATGACTGGTGCTTAGTTCAGGCTAAACCTTTCAGAAAAGAAAATTTTGGTTGGCAGAATGGTACCTTTTCTACAAAGGAAATCTGCTTTCCTTAGAAAATAGATTCTGGCAGCCGAATCTTGAAGTCCCTTTTTGAAATAGGCATTGATTTTCTTATGGCCATGGGTGCTACAATGCCTGGTAATGAGCTTATTCAAGAATTGCCAAACGGCAAGGAACCTTGCTTGTTTAATGCCTTGCTGTCATCATTTTAGCAGATGTCTTCATTCTTGCCAGGGACAGTTTTTAGCCCAGTTTATAGTTATTAACAGTGACAGAGAGCTGGGGAATGATACACCACACGAGCAGATGCGAGACAAAGCAACTACCACGAGCTTTACAGGTGCCGACTTCAGGAAAAAGGGCTTTGGGGAAGATAATTCAGCAGTAGTGAAAACAGCTGTTTCTAAGCTGTCTTAGATCAGGCAAAAAGTCAGGCAGTTTATTAAAACGTCCTGTCCAGAGTATAGAACATCTATTTGCACCCACTCAACCGCTTTCCCGCCTTGAAATGGGTACTTTTCTCCTGTAGTGATCAGTGAATTCTGTTGAATCTTGTGTATTATTGTGTAACAAATCATCCTAGAACTTTGTGGTCTAAAATAATTATTTAGTATTCCTGTAGGTTTCACTTGGGCTTACTCATGTGTCTGTGGTTGGCTGGAGAATTTTGCTGGCCTGGGCTTAGTAGGGACAGCTGGGATACTGGGCATCTCTCTCCATGTCTGCAGTCGGCCTGGGTGTGTGGCTACCACCTTGGTTCTCAAAAGTGTGGGCCCTGGGCCAGCAGCATCTCTATCATCTAGGTACTCTTTGATTCTTGGGCCCTACACCACATCTACTTAATCAGGATCTCCAGGGTCGGGCCAAGCAGTCTGTTCTGTCAAGCTCTGCAGGTGTTTCTGATGCTCCTAAGACTTGAGAATCACTGCTTCTGAGTATTAAAGCTCTCAACACCTCTTCCTTACTCTTACTCCCATTCCTTCCTTCTAGGCTTTCTGTCTCTCTGAATTAGGATATTGTTTGTAGTGTCTGCCCTGTGTCTTGTTTGTGTCATTGTAAGGCTGGGGTTTTCTTACTGCTCCGGGGACTCTTATGGACCATCACCCCAGGCACATTGGGGTTGGGGTGAGTAAGATATGTTCCCTGAATGCCCTCAGTTTATAGTCTAGCAAAGGAGGTAGTGTGCTATGGGAGGTCAGC
>NW_006434373.1:11522083-11540218 GCF_000325575.1 Pteropus alecto
ATGTCCTGGTAGGAAGAGGTATCTATCAAGTAATTGATTCTAGAAGTTAAAACTCAAAAGGCAGGGCTGGAGCTAGTAATTTGAAAGTCTCCTTGTACATGATAATTCAAAATCGGTTTTCCTCAAAGGCTGTTATTCATCAGAATCAGTTGGGGTCTTTTAAAAATGTGGTTTATGCACTCCATCCATCCCCTATGTCAGTGAGTGTTTGAGATCTCTGAGTGTCCCAGGTGATTCTGACCAGCCAGAGTGGGGAACATGGTCCCAGATCATGAAACTGTCTGACAGCTTTGGGGAGAAGGAGTAGAGAAAGAATAGGCCAAGTCTGGAACCTTGCGGGGATGCCTATGAACATGGGATGATGTAGGTAGAGTCTGTGAAGAATTTTCTGAACTAAGAAGAAAATGAGTGGAGAGCGGGGTTGTAGATGCCAAGGGACTGGAGAGTTGCTAGAGCACGACACCGCATCATTGGTGGCCAGAGCTGGAGCCAGACTGCGGTGGTGACCAGCGAGAGGGTGGGGCACTGGGCAGATCTGGATGACTTTCAGGGAACTTCACAGGGAGGAGAGAAGGAGGGAGGGCAGTTGGTGAAGCGATGTGTTTTTTTAAATTTTAATTTTAAATGGGAGAAACCTGAGTATGCTGCTCAGGGCAGAGAGGCAGTAGAGAGGGGTAACTGCAAGAGGGTTATTGCTGAGGCCACATCCTGGTGGAGAGAAGGATGGATTCAAAAGTCCACGTTTTAGGATTGGCCTTGAAGAAAAGGAGGGCCGCCCTCACTCATCCTGGAGGGAAGGAGGTAAGAGAAAGGGTATGAAAACAGGAGTTTGTAGCTGCTGAAAATAGACGTGGTTTCTCTCGTGTCCCTGTTTCTTGGTAATCCCAGAGTACATTTCTCATTTACTTTTTACTGATTGATAGGGTTGGTGGGTTTTGTAAGCTTTTATATTATTCAGTCTCAACATGGGGCCTCTGTGGTGTCAGTGAGCTGCCCATCCATTACTACTGTCTACTCTGTTCAAACTGCGGCTCCCCATGACCTCCACACTGCAAATGGGCTGGCTGGGCGTTAGCAGTTCTCTTGTAAAGCACTGTTTAGGACTCCGTGTGTTTCACCTTGGAAAGCAAGTTAGTGGTTCGTGCCTATTGTTATTCTGGAATCCTTTTCAGTTCTTCTCCTTTCCTTCCCTATACCTTTATTCCCTGTGACATGATATGGCTAGTTATGTTTTAATATGTACCAACCTGAATTTGGAAAATTTAGGGGGAGGGTGGGGAGAAAAGTGGGAATTTTGCTTAGACAAGGCTGATTTTTCAATAAATTGTATAACAATTAAATAAGTGTTTTGATTTTTATTTACTTTAATTATACGAATGCTGGAGCCTTTCCCAGTTTTTATAATCTGCTTAATAGTTTGCACACTTGCTGTGTTTCTCAGTCTAATGCTCACCTGTAGGTGAGACTTAGAAATCTTTAAGTCCTGAATGTAAAAAACCATGGTCACAACCAGCCTGATTCTTAACTGAGGAAGGTGGATCAGTTGTTGAAAGGCTGTGGTCTGTACGTTATAAATACAAGGAAAAATGCAGTTCCAGTATTGTGAACTATTGAAGTTCCTCCTTTTTTTCTCTCCTACAGAATCTAAAAGCAGATCCAGAAGAGCTTTTTACAAAACTGGAGAAAATTGGAAAGGGCTCTTTTGGTGAGGTATTTAAAGGCATTGACAATCGGACTCAGAAAGTGGTTGCCATAAAAATCATTGATCTGGAAGAAGCTGAAGATGAGATAGAGGACATTCAACAAGAAATCACAGTGCTGAGTCAGTGTGACAGCCCATATGTAACCAAATATTATGGATCCTATCTGAAGGTAAGGCTTAAAAATAAAAACACGATTTTCCATGATGCAGCACTTGACTGAGACATGAGCAGTGTTATGTGAAGGACTTCAGTAAATAGCACAGCAGGTTTTCAAAGGAAGGAGAAATGGATTGACCTTTGCAATCAAAAGAACCTGGCTTTGATAGTTTTATCATCTTAAATGCCACCTATAGAAATTATTTTTTGATAAAAGTGTTTGATGTTGAAATTGCCTTTCCAACAAGAAAGAGTATTTGTGAGTAAAAATTTGTCATCAAAAGCGCATTTCTTACTAACTTATAATGATAACTGTTAATCATGTAATTTTAACATGGTTTATGATTAGAACTCATGCCAACCTAAGAATATTAGTCTTGATATTTTGGTTATTAAATGTGGTTTACTTTAATGCTGTTTTTAAAAACTGCTGCTGAGACTTGATAATGCTGATTAGTGAGCAGTTTATCTACATTTGACTTAAGGATTCTAGGTAAGTAAATACTTAAAAAAATAGTAGTTGTAATACAACATTATACATTGACCTTGATCTTCACTCAGTTCTTTAAGTGGGAAAGAAAAGTATAATTGATTTTCCAGTCCTGCATGGGGCCATTTTAGATGTTGTGGGGTGAAAACGTTGTACTACTAAGGAAGTTTGACTGTCCTTTGTGTTTCAAGTTCCTTGACATATGCCTGTTTTACTGAACTTAGAAATGTAGCGTTTTTCAAAATAAGGTTTTGGAAAGCATAAGAATTGGTGAAAAAAATTCTAAAACTTCACAGGTAGAAAGAACTGTTTTCTGAGGGAGGCAGCGATAAATCCAGATGATGCAAGACCAGGCCTCCTCCTCTCTTGGGTTTGTCCTCTGAATTCTCCATGTGGCTGCTTGTAGCCTACTCCTTGGTGAGGGGGATAGTGCGGGCTTTTGTTTTGTGGAAACATGATAATCTATAAGTGCAAGGATGGAAATTTTGAGAACTATTGATTCACTAAACGAATCTTAAAAGGAAATCAAAATTGAGTGAATCCTATTTTTTTTTCATAGCCTAAAGGATGTCGTAGGTCAAATGCAGCATTTTGAAAAGGAAAATAAGTTTTGGAGTCAGATGTCTTAGACTTGAATCTTGCTTATCTTGGTGTGCAGCCTTGAGCAAGTTTTTTTTTTTTAATTAACTTTCCTCTTTTCTCATTTGTAAAATGGAAAATTATGGAATATACCTCATTTATGCAAAGATTAAATGGAATTGTGTGGAAGTACCTGGCATGTCATAGGTACATAATGAGTATTAATTTCCTTCCTTAATGGATTGAATTTATTCATACCTCATCTCTGACATTACCTTGCAATGAAGGACATATCCAACTGAGGTCAAAGCCAGGAGGAAGAAGTGTGCCAACAATAACAATGAATGTTGCTGTGGAGGTGCAGCCAATTTGAGTCGTGACAGGGCACTGTATGTTTTATCATTCTCATGATCCAGGAGGAGGACTCATGCGACTCCCACACATGAGAGCAAAGGTCTTCTTGGTGTTAAATTATTGAGAACAAATGTCTGGAGAAACTCAACTTGAACTCTGTCTGCTATATCACTTAATATCCTCTGTGAAATTACTTCAACAATGGTTTTTAGTAAATTCAGAGTTGGGTTTGCTAGCATGTGGTATGCTACTGTTGTATTTTTATATGAATTATGATACCTTTGACAAAGGAGATGTGGAAGATCCTCAAATGTTTAATGGTTTATACCAGCTAATATTTACCTGTGAAAATTAAGAATCAGTGGTTCAAAAGTATCTTCAACCTCAGCTCCTCAGCAGAAATTTTACTGCATGCTGAAATTACTCTGTCATGGTCAAACATGGTGTTACCTTGACTGTACATATTTAGAGATTGCATCTGGTATGTCTTTTAATTGCCTGAGTCACTAATTCTAGAACATACATTCCAAGTCAGCCTAATCTTGATCTAGAGTTGCCCAATGAACTTCTTTAGTTAACATAATGTGAACTGCTAGAATAACCCCCTAAATTTATAATGGCTGAAATATGCTCGTTTATTTCTTGCTCACTGGTAGCCCTGATTTGTGGCACTTTTCCTCCAAGCGGTGATTGAGGAACCCAAGTTCCTTCTGTCGCTCTTCCTCCCATATTCCATACAAAGTTGTGCTTGTCTACCTTAAGTCATCGTGGGGGGCAAAAACGTGGAGGCTCCTGTGCGAAGTTTTCATGTGCCCAGGCCTAGACAGAGATCACATTATTTCTCCCCACATTGCCTTGGTCAGAACTCAGTAACATGACCACACCTAACTCAGGAGAGGCTAGGAAAAATCCAATCATGTGCTTCATGGAAGAAGAAATGATATTCCTTGGCCCAGAGGAAGACCCTCAGTAATGAACCAGAGGCTGCTCTTCCATCTGGTAGGCTTACGAAGTTTGAACTGGTATAGTCCTAATTGTCAAGATACAAATTAAATTGACGTAAGTCAGATGAGTCTTTGACACAAAGTTGAAAATGATTGTGGTTTATGTGGTTTTTGTTCCCCTTTAAAAAAAAAACTCCCTATAGTGGTCTGTCAGAGGTAATAGTCTTAGTTCTTTAAGTGATGATGGGAGAGAGAGGGCTTTTGGGTTTCACCTTGGGGGACTTTTACATAGCAAGATTGAGCAAAGAAGAAAATGGTTCCTTCATTACTGGGTTAGCATTAAAAGGTCATATAGTTAATGTTTTGGTTTTAGTCATTTGATCTAGGAAAAGAAAAACAATAGGTAAAGTGGTCTAAATGTATTATTGAATGTTATTGAAGCTCAGGGGAGTGGAGTTGATTTTGACTATATAGCTATGATCAAATAACAGAATTGCTTTATAGCATGTCCCCCACCCCAAAAGATTAAAAGCAAAACCAATGACAATAATTTAGGGAAGAGAGGGAATAGCATGATAGTTTTTATTTATTTTGATGAACCTGAGGCCTGGAAAGATCTTAAAAATTATCACATACCGTAGAGGAACTTCATTTGTTGTAGTTAAGTTTTTACTTTTTGGGAACTTAAACTCTCTAGACTATTTAATTAATCAGAAGCCTTCATATCCCAACCATTATACCACTGGAGTTTTCTTCCACAGAAATATCATCCACAAGATCACAATGAACTCTGCGTGTGTGTTTGAAGGTGGTTTGGGTAGTGTGCTGGAGCAGAGAATTTTGGTTTTTCAGTTGGGTAGTGAAGACATAATAAGATCATAACAAAAGACCATGTGGTGTTAAACAAGATTCTAAGCCTGTTTTCTTTTTATGCAGCATTGGCAAGTGCTACTCATTCCCTTCAGCAATATAAATCTCAAGCTTTTTTGTTTTGTAGAGATTGCCTGGCTATTAAAATCTCCACTTTGTGATTCACTTAGAGTTAAAGCTGGGATTTTTGGTTGGATCTAAGGTGCTTAACTATCTGGATGTTCTTCAGGCTGCTGACTGTCTCAAGGATAAAATGCAGATAAATAAACTTACAGGATTACTAATAAAGATTGAGATCATAGGTAGTGTGCCTGACATGTGCATAGGCGATTTTTAGCAAATGATAACAAAAATTATTTTTTCAATGAGAAAAGTTATCTCTAAATGACTCAAAATTAATGAGTCTTAAAAAAAACAGATTATTAGCATGCTAAAAACTAGGGTTATCATTTTCTTTTACAACAAATTTTGTACTCGAACATCAAGCCAGTTTAGCCATAGCAAATCAGGTGCAAGGCAAAAAACCCCAAAACAAAAAAGTTGTTTACCAAACCTTGTTGTAGTTGTTTTTGTAGTATCAGCATTAAGGAAACATGTCCATGGAGTGAGTAGTTGTCTAATCAAGGATGTAGATCCCTGACTTAAGAGTAACTTTGTTTTCAGTTCCTAAAAACTTTTAGGGTAGTTTTACCCTTCAGATTCACTAGAAAACTAATTTGGGAACGTCCCTTGATGAATTTTAGAAAACTAAGTGTTCTATATAAGTATACCTTATTCTGGTAAAGAGTTGATTATGGGCTGTGTGTGTGTGTGTGTGTGTGTGTGTGTATGTATGTGTGTGTATGTGTGTATGTGTTACAGATGTAAGTTATATTCTTTTGACTTCTGATTCATCTTTTTTTCTCCCGTTTCTTTTCCAAAGGGAGAATAGCAGTTCTTGATGAAGTAAAAACACCAGTCATTTTACCCTTAGGAAAAGAATGAACATATTTATTTATTTAAACGGTTTACATCTTTGTGAATGAGGCTGCTGGATAGGTTACCATCCACCCATGGTCTTTATTTGTCTCAGCATGACTATTATTAGTAGCTGCCCCCTTTGAGTTTCAGAGTCATCCAAGTTTAGACAACAGTATACAATCAGCCTTTTATACTTTATCTCCAGAAAAACAAAAGTCTCTTGCCCATATCGTTTTATAATTTAATGATATTTTTCTCTTTCAGAGAAAAAATATTAGTATAGCAGCATGATAATGAACATATCTGTCAGGACATGTCTAAATTTTACTTTCACTCACATTTTTTTCCCAGCTGCCCCGTAGCATATCCTCTTGTTTTGACTTCTGGTTTCAGATGTCGTTAGGAATATAGATGAATTTTTAGTCTCGGGAAGCATTTGAGTTCAGATATATGCCTGGTATGTATACCCTCCTATGTGTCAGGAATTCTTTGAAAAGCACGCAGGTTCTTTCTCATTCATACCTTTCCTACTCCTGAAGAAAGAGTCTGGCATATTCTTATTCAGGTGGAGAAAATAAGATACTATTGGTATAGTTACATGGGAGGTGATTTGCAGGTCATTTGGACTGGAATCAACTAACCAAATTTAAAGGGCCAGGGAGGAAAGTCCGGGTTCTCCCATACAGAGAAGTTCTTGTGCAGCCTGAGACATTTCTGCTGTTGTAACAGAGAAGAACATGGGACGTTGGGGTCGAACCACCTAAGTGGAGTGAGTACTTGTACCTCTCTACCTCTTGCTGACTGCTTTGTGTGTACTCTCTTGTACTAAGGGTACATGTGGCTATCCTCGAGAGATTTTAGCTGTCATCACTGGGGTGGGGGTCAGTGCTCCTGGCATCTAGTGGATGGAGACAAGAGATGCTACTACACACCCTACAGTGCACAGGACAGCCCTAAAGAAAGCATTGTCCAGCCCAGATATCCGTAGTGTCACTGTTGAGAAAATGCTGCCATCTGGAATGAATAGTGGTCTTTTGTCACAGAATATAAGTGTAAGTAACAATATTTCTAAGGCCAGGGTTTGGGACCCTTAAGATATTGATATTCCAAGAGTTCCAGAATAACCCATTTTGGACCGAGAGTCTTATATCAGAGTCTGCGGTTATGCCTACGTGATTTTTGTGGCCAGACCAAGTGTGAGCTTCATAAGCAGGTTGTGTCCAGACTTGGGGCAGTGATTTTACACTGTCCAGCCTGGTATGCTAGGCTGTGAAACCAGGGAATCTCAGACAGCATTCTGGGGACAGTGATATCTGAAAGATGCCTTTCTGGGTTACTTTCGTTCTCATCTAAGAACAAAGGCTGTAGGTTTTCTTGGAACAGTTGTTTGCCTAAATATTGACTATGACCCTTTCCCGTCTGATGTTCATTATAAAGCAGTAGAAATTAATACTGGGCTGGTCTGCTTGCCTAGGGCTGTGGATCACCAAGGTGAGAGGGAGCATTCCCCCACTGAGGGGCATCTTCGTGAGAAATGTGATTCTTCCTTGAATACTTGTGGGCTTACTACAAAGCTAATATTCCCCAAGACATTAGTTGATAACCTGGAGTAGTGCTGTATACCTGTTGGCCCTCACCCCCTTAATATTTTGCATGTTTTCCAGCACACTGATGATGACCAAGATTGGAAATAATTATTTGCTTTTTATTTTTGACCTTGATCATTGGAGTAATATTAATGAATAAAACAGCAAATAAGATGCTTATATCTTGCTTTCTGTTTTTTATTTGTTTGTTTTGGTAGTTTTTAGATACGGTATGTCATTCTTAGAGGTAAAGCAGAGATCTCACTGTGGCCTTTAAGCTTTGGGCTAACTGCCTAGCCAATAAGATATCCTGTTTTATTTCTTAAATCAACTCTTGGTCATTTTCTTATTATGTCTTATCCCCTTTTTCATTTATGGACATCAGATGATAATTAAACTTGTTTTTATAGTTTTCAGTTTGTGGAACTATCGTCATTGATCTATGTAAGACTGTTGTCTGTTCTAATCCAATTTATTATTTCATCCTTCATCTCTACTGCCTCTTTTGTACTGCAGGTTTTGATGTCTTAGGATATGTGTGTCCTCAATAGATAAAACATTTTGTTTACTATGTATGAGTTTATTTTTCCCTGCCATATAATGAATTTTAAAAATTTGAATGTAGTAAAATTAGCTTTTAGGGGAGGAGGGAGGTAGCTGGTGAAAGGGGTCAAATATGTGGTGACAGAAATCTAACTATGGGAGGTGAACACACAATGCAGTGTATATATGCCTTACTGTTAAATTGTATACCTGAAACTTACTGTATTTCGTTAACCAATGTCACCATAAAAAAAAAAAAAAAAAAAGCTTAAAAAAATTAACTTTTGGGTGTGTAATTCTTATAGTCCTGTGCATTTTAATATCTGTATTGATTCTTACCATCACCACAGATAGGATACAAAACAACCCCACATCTCAGAGTATTCCTAATCCATCACCTCCCTCAACCCCTGGCAACCATTGATCCGTTTTCTGTCCCCGTAGTTTTGCTTTTTCCAAGAGTGTCATATAAATGGAATCACACGTTTTTTGTTACTGGTTTCTTTCTGTTAGCATAACACATTTGGGATTCATCCATGTTTGTGCATGTATCAGTTTTTTGTTTTTATTGTTGAATGGTATACCATTGTATGGATGTACCATATTGACCTATGGAAGGGCAGTTGGGTTTCTAGATTTTGGCAGCTAATGAATAATGTTACCATAAACATTCATGTACAGCTTTTATATGAACATAAGCTTTCATCTCTAGGATAAATACCTAGAAGTAGGATTGTTGGGTCATATGGTAAGTTTTAATTTCTCTTGGGTGTATGCCTGGGAATGGAATTGTTGGGTCATGTGTAGTTCTTATGTTTGACCTTTTGGGGACCTGTTGGACTGTTTCTGAAGGACCTGAACCATTTTACTTTCCCAGAAACAGTGAGTTGAGGGTGCCAGTTCTCCACATCCTCATGAAATTTATTATCTTTTTTTTTTTTTTTTTTTTTTTTTATTATAGCCATCCCTAGTGAGTGTGAAGTGGTATCTCATTGTAGTTTTGGTTTGCATTTCTCTCATGGCTAAGGATGTTGAGCATGGTTCGTGTACTTCCTTGTTAACATTGTTATAAAACTATATAACTTTCCAGTTTTTCCCACTCTTTTGAAAAGCTTTATTCAATATTTAAACAAGCAGAAAAACAGTTCACTCATTTCTTCCACCCTCTACCACCTGCCTTTTGCAGCCACCAGTCTGTTTTCTATATCTATAAGCTTTTTTCTTTTTCTTTTTTTTTTTAAGATTCCACATAGGTGAGAGATCATATGGTATTTGTCTTTCTCTGTCTGACTTATTAAGATGATGCTTTCGAGGTCCGTTCATGTTGGTAAATGGCAAGATTTCCTTCTTTTTTTAGGGCTGAATAATATTTGTGAGTGTGTTTGTGTATCACAGTTTCTTTATCCATTCATCCATCGATGGACACAAGTTGCTTGCATATCTTCGCTATTGTAAATAATGCTGCAATGAATATAGTAGTGGTGCATATATCTTTTCAAATTAGTGTTTTTGTTTTCCTTGGATAAATAAAAGTGGAATTGGTGTATTATATGGTGGTTCTGTTTTTATTTCGAAGAACCTCTATACTGTTTTCTATAGTGTTTACACCTGTTTACATTCCTACCTATAGTGTACAAATACTCCTTTTTCTCCACATCCTTGTGAACATTTATTTGTTGTCTTTTTGGTAATAGCCATTTTAACAGGTGTGAGGTGGTATCTCATTATGATTTTGATTTGCATTTCTCTGATGGTTAGTGATACTGAGCATCTTTTCATGTGTTGGCTGGCCACTTGTATGTCTTCTTTGGAAAAAATGTCTGTTCAGATCTCATTTTTAATTGTTTGCATTTTTGCTATTGAGTTATTTGAGCTCTTGATATATTTTGGATATTACCCCTTATCATGCATGATTTGCAACTATTTTCTTTTATTCTGTAGGTTACCTTTTTATTTTATGGTTGTTTTCCTTTGGTGTACATCAACTTTTTTCCACTCACATAGGTATAATATAGGATTTTATTACACTTATTTGCATTTCTGCTATTAATAGTAAGTTTGAACATTTCATATATTCTTAGCCCTTAAGATTTTCTACTCTGTTGAATTATTCATATCTTTCATGAAGTTTTCCATTGGATTTCTTGTTTTTAGAGTTCAGTATATGTTACTGATTTTTTAAAAATCAGTTTTTAGATATCACAAGTATCTTCTCTGACTCTGTTTTGCTGCTTTTAACTTTGAGGTGTCCTTTGATGAAATAAATCCTTAATTTTAATGTAGTTAAATACATCAACTTTTCCCCTTTTGATTTCTGCTTTTGGGATCCTGTTTTAAGAAATTCAGTAGTTCCCTAAGGTTAAAAAACTAATTTTTTTTTTTTTTTTTTACTTCTGGTAGCTTTTAAATGGAAAAGCTTTTTACATTTGGATCTTTGTCTGGTTTATAGTATGAAGTAGGGGTTTTATTTTTCTCTATGTAGTGGGATAGGTTTTCAATTACTATTTTATAAATAATCCTTTCTCCACTCATGTATGATGCTCTGTCACATCAAAGACTCATATTTAGGCCTGTTTCTGGATTTTCTGTTCTGTTCCTGGGCCAGTATCATTCATGCTCTCTCTTTGTGTTTATTATTATTACCTCGGTGTTATTCTGAGTCTTAATATCTGGAAGAGGTAACTCCCTTCACTTCTGCCCACATACATACAAAAACTTTTGCTACTTTTAAAAAATACACGAAGTCTTTGAAGACCTTTATTCTTCAATATAAGATTTAGAATGTTTGTACATTTTGTTTTAAATCCTACAGAAATTTAAAAACTGATTTTTTAAATTTACATATTTAAAACTTACATATTAAGCCATCTCATCTTTGAACATTGAATGCATAGGCATCTTTTTGTTTAGGTTGTCTTTTGTGAGCTTTAATAAAGTTAAAAATTTTCCTCATCTGGATCTGGTGGATTCATAAAGGAGTTCCTAGACACAGGTTTTTATTGCTATTTTAGTAATAGATCTTTGGATTGGTTATTGCTTAGTTAATGGAATGGTGATGATTTTTTTCACATTGTTTCTGGTGCTCTTGCTCTGAACTCTTTAGTTTTTTATCCATATGTTCACATCTACAAATGATAGTTTTCTGTCTTCTCTTCCATTCTTATCACCATCTTATGTGTTAGTTTCAGCCATAACCTCTAATACTGTGTTGATTATGTAGTGATAGGGAGAATATGCCTGTTTTGTTCTTGAGCGTAAAGAAAATGTATCTTAAATTTTGCTTTTAATAGATACGATTTTACTATAGAATGTTGGTGTGTAACCTTTTATTTAAAATTAAAGATGTCTGCTTCTATTCTTAATTAGAGATTTATTTATTTTTAAACCAAACAACCATAGCATATATATATTTTTATCTGTAGTTTTAAAGATAGTTGTGATTTTTCTCTTTCAATTTTGGTGCAAATAGGTGGCAATTGGCTAGATCTAAGGTGTGCCCTTTCTGACTTCTAATAAAGAAAATGGCATCATAGAGTAAGGAAAGTATTTTCTAGTTGATATTGCTAAGGAGACCAGAGAATTGGCTTTATTAGTTAAGAACTTTATGATCCTCTTTTTAGGTAATTTCTTAGGTCTGCAGTTTTGCACAGTGCTCACAGATCCAACAGAGAAGTAGAACTTGACCTTGCTTTGGACAATAGGCAGTTGCGAGGCCCCATCACTGATTCCCTCCTGGTCTTGAGTTAGGAAGGATGCTCAGGAGAGAATTTTAGCCGACTGTCCAGTTGATCACTGAATTATTTACACACATCTGTGCTGGCAGTTCTGCATCTTAGTTCCTAAATATTCTCTGGGTTCTTGATGTGGTGGACTGACCTGGCTTGGTGCAACTAAACTGAACCTACTGCACACTGGTTTGTGTGTTGAGTTTGAGGAGGTGTTTTCAGTTTGTGGAAAGTTTTTGTATTTGGAATTGACGATGGGATTGATGGGATTACTTTTGGGCTGATACCTGGATGGATTTTTCTCCTTCAGAATTGTTAAGATGGAGTCTGGGAGAGTCTGTGGATGGTCACTGTTTCTGTGTCAGCCGCTTGGAATGATTTTTCCCTTTGATGGGGACTGTCCAAGATAAACTTTGAAGTATTGCAAGTGGCAAGAGGCTGTGGGAGGAAGAAAGGATTTTGTGTGGCTTGGACTGTCATGGTGAGCCACACAGTTCTTTATATTTTTGAATTTATGGTAATACTAAGTATCCTTCATACATTGATTTTAAATTCTACTTTGGTACTTTTTTTCCTCTGCATTTTGGGCCAGGTAGGTTTGTGGAGTAATGCATCTTCCGCTTGACTTAGAATAGAGGTTTTGGGATTGGGGGAAACGGTCTGCAGACTTGGTTTTGGGAAATATAAAGGAGCTAGAGAAGAGACCTAGTTAGAAAGTAGGGAAGACTGCCTTTACCCATCACTTTTCTTTTGTAGCCATTCTTGACCCTAAGCTCTGAAAATCTGGAGACCTTCCTCTGAAGATCTAGTCCTGGCTCTGAATTAAAACAGCAGTGTAGGCACCTGATCTTGGACCTGTGGCCTCATCGCAGAATAATGAGATTGGACATGTTTTCTTTTCAGTTCTTTTCAGTCCTTGATTCATCTTAGCTTGCCATTTAATACGTATTTCTTGTGCACAGAGAAATTAAGAGTCATAAATTGTTAGACTTATGTTAGACATTGGAGGCCCCCGGCCCATGCTTTTTATTTTCTAGGTTAGAAAACCAAGCCATGGAGAAGTTGAGTGATTGCATATTTTCCTAGTAACACAGGGTTGGTAATTGACTGAGATTCACTGCTGGAGGTTCCTCGTTCCTGGCCCACCATTGGCTTCCCTGCACTTGACTGTTATCCTATCAGATATTTCTCCCCTGCTTGCTTTATTGGGTTTTCTCTCTCTGGTGACTTGTTCTCCCTTCTACAAAGTATATTTCAGTTGTCAGTAGCTGAGCCCATTTTACATGAGTGAAACCATTCATTCCTGAGGAAGGGGCGCCTTACCATTGCACCTGCCTTTTCTCCCTTTGGGGGTTGATTGATCACCTGCAGGAGTGGAATCCATGGCATCACTGTGGGACCTTAAAAACTCCTGAGGCCTGACCCTACCTCGAGAATCTGATTTCTTTGTTCTCAGCTGTGGCCTACAAGGGGTGGGAGGCCGTGGTTAAAAGCTGCCCAGGTGATTCTAATGTGAGGTCAAGGTCGAAAACCTCTGATCTGTAAGATCACCTTGAGAGAAAGGACATGAAGCAGAGACCAGCACAGAGAAGGTAATTTACCACTAAGAATGTGTTCAGCTTTAGAGAAAATACCAACTCAGGTTTAAACTTTTATGGATGTGCATTTCCTTAAATTCCAGAAGAAGGGCAGCTCCAGGTGTAGTACAGTTGGTGGTCAACAGTGTCACCGAGAATCCAAATTCTTTCTTTCTTTAAAGGCTTTACCTGTGGGCAAATGAAGGGCCGTTTTTTTCCCCCCTGAAAGAATTTGCTTCTTTGGGTACAGGAAGCCTTTCTCAGAAGCCTCCCCAGACCACTTCCCTTCATGTTTCATTCATCAGAACTGGCTGATGCCTAAGTCAGCTCTTGGCTAGCCAACCTGGTTGGCTCCCACCAAACAGGATTTATTTACCTCTGGAGCTGGGAGAAGGGTGGGCATCCCCAGAGTCACAAAGTCAGAGAGATATATGGGGAGGTGTTGGTCGACAGTGCCTCTGAGACGGAGTTCTGGTGTGCCCATTTTTGGAGTGTCTGCTCTGTGCCACCATTGTCCTGGGGAATCTGGCATCTGCTTACGTGTGAACACTCTGTGTGTGGCCATTGAGAGCCCACTGGAAACTTGAGCAAATTAGCCAGACAGTGGCCCTGCAGGCTCTTAGCCCAAGGCCATCATTTCACACTTGCCTTGAATCTGAGGCTGTTAAGTATCATCTTCAAAAGAACATGTTGTCCTAGTGTTGAATTTTTATCTCAACCTCATTTCTTAGGTAGTGCAACAGGAGAAATTCTTGCCTAGCATGTATAAATGGTTTTATTCAACCTTCAATGCAAAGATGATGTTCACCCCATTTGTATTGAATGAATGGATTTGAATTTGTTCAGGTAGCTATGGCTTACTTCAGCCTAGATTCAGAAGCCTTGCCAATGCCTAAATTCTTTCCTGTGTTTCTGTGAAATTGGACTCCCTTGCAAATGGGGAACTGCTTCGGCTGCCATGGCTGGCTGTCACATGAGCCCATGTAGAGCAGCCCTTGTCCCTCTGGCTCCTTTGCTTATGCTCAGTCTCTGCCAAGAATCCCATTTTGGTTTTGTGGTCCTGTAGTTTTCTTTATCAGTGGGTCCTTCTTAGTTCCAAACCTGTGGATGGTTCTGTGGTGGCCCATAAAACAATCAGGCAGAGGTGGCATTCCCTCTCCTTGTAGCCTTTCCAGTTACAAATTAGCAAGCTTTCTTTCTGCAGAAATGAGTTGTTCTTGATAACTTGGTTGCTCGCTCTTCACCTTTACTACTTAGGGCAGGTACTTTGTGGTTACATTGCTTTTTTGTCTGACAGTTGAGACTCATTAAGCTCTGAAGGATTGACTTATGTGGAGTTAGTTCCTGGTCATTTCAGGAGTCGGCGAAGTGGTTTAGGTGTTTGCCTTTTGAAAACCTATGAGACCCTACAAGTTTTATGGATATGTTTGAGAGTCCTTTTATCCCTTTTGTGATGATGATTCTTTAGAGAAGTAAATTAATTTGTAGGTGACTTTTCTCCATCTTATTTGGCTATCTAAAACATATTTGAATCAAACCTTTAGAAGATAAATATTCTACCTTATAAAACTCTTCACGAGTAAGATTGTTTTTTCCTTTCTTTGTATGCTGGATGCACAGATAACTGTACAGTTCTGATTTATTATTTGCATTACTGCAGTGTCAAGAATCAAATATCTTCAGACAGTTCTTTGCCTGAAGGAAAGATTTTTTTTAAAAGAATGGAAATTGTGAGATGATATACACTAGAACATACACAGATAGCTTTGTTAACTGAGCAGGTAGTCTCCATGTTTTGGCATTGGGTGGCTCTTGGCTTACTGCAGATTGAATTGCTAAGAACAATTTATATAACTTGTTAAGTAAACCAAGCATTGTTACCCTGATTTGGTATTTAGTTTCCTGAATTTTGATGATTTTTGGTTGAGTATGAGATTAGGTTTGTGTTTGGTTATATACTTCGATTGGCTCTAATTACTTTTTCTTGTCATTATCACTGGAATCAGTAGAGATAGGTCAATAGCAAGGTTGATTATAGACCAGCGCTTATACAGAGGCTAATCACCTACATTTTTCATTTACATGTAAGCCTTTTCTCTTGTTTCTTGCCAAGGCTGGTATAAAATGGCACATGGATTTTGGAGTCATTATTGGTCACATGTTTTAAACAGGTGTGATGAGTTGGCTTGTGTTAAAATGTTTGGCAGAAAGCATTGATTCTTTAAAAGTAAAAATTGATTTATGACTCTTCTTTGGGAAGGAAATAGTATTATGTTTGCTTTCTGCACGGAGGTGTAGCATGAAGACTTCTTGCCTTTCTCTTGTCTCCTTTATGCCTAGGTGGATCTGTGTTTCTGGACACTTCTTTTTGAAAGTTGAGATCCATTCAGAGGCTTTCATACTTGTCTCTAGGAGAAAGGGGGCATAAATATGCCAGATGCAAAACCACAATGATTTCTTTGATTGCAGGGACCTTTGGGCCAGCTTGCAGTAAGAACTTGCCTTTAGAAGATCCTTTGGTTCCCATCAATGTCTCCCTCTCCTCAAAGGGATGGCAGCCCGATGGACAGTGGGCACATGACCCTGACATCGAAAGACTTCCACGGAGGTAAGCTGCTCTGTCAGTGCTGCCCAGACAGACATGCGCCTTCCTCATCAGACCTGGGCCCTGCCTCCAACCACACCTTGTGCACACATGGCGGGAGAACCTGAGGCTTTTTCTCTTGCTTCGAGCCAAGGCTAGGGTTCTGGCACCTCAGGTAACAAATAGCCCTTCTTCCATGGGGCTTAGAAATGAGTAGAGTGAAATACAGCTGTGGTAGCTTTCTCCTAGTTGAGGACAGGAACCCCCCTGAATGGTGTTCTTGAACTCGTGGATAGTCCTTTCTTCCTTTGTGTCTGTTTCTCACCTCATACTGGGTGTAATTCCGGCCACACTGAGCCACAGTTGCCATTTGGGATCAAGTTGCAGAGTCTTTTTCCCTTCTCATTTGTATTAGGGGAGAAACTATTGATGGAGTTACTGTTAACCTTTGTGGTGGGTACCCCACACTGTCTGGTGTGCGCAAATTTTAGAGTCCAAGCTCTGAACTTTCTAGAAGGTATTACTCCTGATCTTGACCCAGAGAAGGCACTGTGGACCACAATTTGGATTACATTTCTCTAGGAAATGGATTGCAACCCTGGACCAGCTCGATTGTTGTTGGCAGAGATTCAGCTTCTCCTGCTATGTTGCTTTATTCTTAAAAGAATAGGTATATCAGAATAAAGTAATGTGTTTCCTAGCACATTTTCGTTGTTGTTTTCATTATTTGTGCCTAAGCATGGCTGCTGAAATTGATTTTAACTATGATCTTTCTGACTTTCTTAAGAGACCTCACGTTTCCCTTTTTTGACATTGGTGAGGAGAGTGAGTGTGTGTGTTTGAGTGTTTCAGGACTTGCTGAGTGTTGCAGGTTTAAGAAGTCACACTGGTTTATGTTTGCATGGCCATGTTCAGAGTTTAAGATGGGCTGCCTGTTAGCTGTGGTTGGTGAGAGTCCTTGTAGTGTTTGTGGCCTTACTGTGAACGTTTTCTTTATGAAAACTTGTACACATTTTTAAAAAAGGAAAAATCTACATTGTTGACTTTTTGTTTTGTCTTTTATTCTAACCGGTTAAGATCATCTTTATGATTATTGTCAGGACCTCATGTCTAAGCTCATCTGCACACTTAGTATAAAAATGTATTAGGAAGATTATCTCCTGGTTCTTAATGTTCTTTTACTTTTCAGATCTCTCACTATTGTGTTTACTTTCTCAGTGGTGCATTAAGCCATCTGCAGTCCCTTGCTTTTTCTTTTACAGACTGTGTGAATAAGGCAGCAGCAGCTGTAATGAAAGGTAGCCATAAAAACTGAACTTCGTGTGATAACAGGTTATGAACTCGGGGCTATTAAATGAGTTTATTCTAGCTTCACTTCTTGTTTAATAATGTACCAAGTTTAGTATTGCTTTTTCTGGTTTTAATTAGGTTTCTGCCTCCATTTTATATTCGGGAGATTAGAACTGGTCGATTGGAGTAGCTGTCAACAAGAGTGGCATGATCTTAATCTCTCACTTTGTGTTTTCTTCTTTGAGCAATATTTGGGTCCCTTAGCTCTCTACCGGATGCACCACAGTGTGCAGAGCTGTGCCCACCTTTAACTTGTTTTTAAAAAGTACTCTCTAGGTAAGTTGGGGTCTCTTATTTGGTAGTTGGGTTTAGGACTAGTGTTCACTTGCGCCATGCTGAAAAAAAAATGCACAGAAAATATTTCCAATATGTTCAATATGAGGTATGTGAGCCCTTAATTATCTGGGGTCTGAAGTGTCTTTCCCCACAGGTTATTTGTATAGGTTTTTGCTTTTTAAAAATTGTTAATGAGATTTCATTCCTGTGAAGAAAGTACTTGGGATTACCACCCTTTCCATTTCGTAGCAGGTTATAGCGGTGTTGAAATCATTTCTGTGTTTGTGTCTGAAGGTTATACTCTCCCTTGATCCTAAGGCTACAAGACCTAACGTCCCTCAGGTATCATCCTCCTCCGCCATCATTCATGACTCACCTGTTCCCATGCATACTGAGCCCTGCTGCTTTGCTTTGGCCTAGGAACGTAGGCATGGGCTC
>NW_006434373.1:11540234-11556819 GCF_000325575.1 Pteropus alecto
GGAAAGAGACAAAAAGCAGGTGGTTGTCACCTGAATAAGTGCTCTGATGATGGGGGCACAGAGCTGTGCTTGGAAAACACAGGAGAGTCACCCATCTGGGACAGGAGAAGGAGAGGTCAGGGTGAGGGCAGAGTAAGACAGGTACATGGCCTTCCGGATCCATTTCTTGGGGTTTGTCCGTCACTGACTAGGATCGGAGAGCTGAGACAGCTGCTTAAAGAAAATAGCCTTAATTGGTGTTGGAGAGTCTGGGAGAAGCACAGAGGCCAGGGGCAAGGAGGTGGGGGAGATTTAGGAGGTGAGATATCAGGGACATTTCTTAGTGAAGACACTGAACTGAAGGAGTGAGAAAGGAAAGCCAAACTGGAACTTTGGGCCATGTAAGGGAGCTGTCATTTAGGTAAAGGCTTGTTCTGTGTGTCGCACCACAGAAATTGTAGGTGGGTGTTTTCTAATATCAGACGACTTTAATTTGAATTATATTTGATAAAATCAGTCAATTTTTACATGCACTCAGTTTTCATATTGTATTATTCCGATAGCATGGTCTTCTCCTAAATTAAAAAAAAAGGAATTTCACTTGAAAAATTCTTCCCCTGAAAGTTTGACATAGATGAGTTTCAGCCTCTTTGCTATTCTGGTTCCCTTCCTGTCTGTCCTGGCTCTTACTGGTACTCCCCCACCCCCTTGCTGACTGTCTGTGCGTAGCATGAGAAGGCAGTGTGTAGATTTTGTGTGTCTCTCACCTGGGGTCGTTCTGCTCCTGGCAGACCACTTCAGGGACTCCCTGTGAGGCTGTGCAAGCTAACCCTAATTCAGTTCCTCAAAACTGAACTTTTTAAAGTCATTTCAGTTAATTAGAGACTCAAGAGTTTTAAACCACACATAAGAGGTATGAATAATGTGATAAAAGTATTGTTGAGACCCTCTGTTGTGTTTTCTTTCTTGTATTATTTCAAAGTTCATGCAGTAACTTGAATGACCAGATTCATTCTAGAAGGATAATGTGTTGAACATTCTGACATGAATATACCTGTTTTACTCACCATAGGTACTAAGAAAAGGTACAGGCACTTGAGGACATTGAGGTTTGTGACTTTAAAAGTTGATGTGTGATTAAAAAACATGAACATCCCATTGTTCTCATGAGTCTCTTGAATAATGAAATTTGCTCCTGATATCACTTACACTGTATTTTATTAAGTCAAACCTACCTAACCTTTGTTTGTATGCTGAGTATCACTGTTTTCACGGCACATAATTGCGCTTCATGGTGGTGGTGGGATGGATGGGGAGAGAATGAGGTGAAGTGAGAGGTGTTGCATAAAGCGTCTCATTGATTGGCGTGCTGCTGGACAGCTCCACAGGTAGGTCTGAGCTAAGGTAGTGTTTCTGGAGGAGTCCCATTCTCAGAGGTATTAGTAGGTGCGCTTGATGAAATACATTTGCATGTGTTTGGTTTAGCAGGTTTGTTAGAGTATTCTCAGCTTTTCCGACTCTCTAAGGGAGGGAGATATGAAGCATTTCCTAAATGTATTTCATTGTGGGACCCTCTGCTCTTTTTTTCTCTTTTTAATGGTAAATTTCTGTACCAAGTCCCTGGAAAATCTCTCTCGAAGTAATTCTCCAGTCAACATGCTTGAGAAGATGAGCCTTAGGAAACATCATGTGATTAAGAATCTAAGTCTGAAGATACCAGATTAGCACTGATTAGTAGTTTTCTACCAATTTCTTGCTATTTTGCTGTCTTTTGAAAAGCATTCCTTAAAGTGGTGGTGTTTTTAAAAACTGCATGAATTGACAGGGGACCATGAAACATTAAATAAAAGGTAACTACTGAAGTAACATGTTAATGTTTTAAACAGTTTTATTTCTCAGTAAATAGTTTTTGAGTGATACTGTAAGATGTAAGAGAAAATAAGGTATAAAGTATTTAGGCACATCCTGTTTCTTAGGAAACACGAAGTAATGTCAGCATACACAAAATCCTGAGCTGAAACCTGCAGAAGGTTAAAATTGAACAGAAGTTGTAGGAGGATTAAGGGGTTTCTGGTTAATACCACATTACGCTAAAATCTTTTTGTCACGGTTTTTTTTGAAATCTTTCTACAGATATTTCTAAGATTTCCTCTGCCTCTGGTGGGTGTGGTTCACTTTTCCTTCATTTAATGAACTCTTAAATGTTAATAAGCTACTTCGTTGGCTGCTGGACGGCAGCAGTGGACAGGGAGGTATTGGCCCCCATCCTCAGGTCTAGGGAACATGAAAGCCTTTCTCTGGTTAGAATTTCTAGTGTCTTTGTTCGCCATTCTTTACTTTAAACTTGGTTACTATTGGTGATTGGCTTGCTTTTCCTGCTTGTTTTTTACACGTTCATCTAGTCTGATCTTTTAACTACTGCCTGAGCTTTCAGATCTCAGCTCCAGGCCTGGACCCACCCTAGGCCACGGATCCACTTAATGGAAGCAGCTTCCAGACAGCTCCCCTAGAATGTCCCATAGTAACTTCACAGTCAGCATGCCCAAAGCAGTGACTTCTCTCTGATGATCTGGTTGTCATTGAATCAGAAGTTTCTGTTATGAAGGGATTGATTAGAAGGTGCTTATTTAATCCAGAGGTAGTAACTTAAAATAGCAACACTTAAGGAGCTTTAAAAACTGCAGATTCCCTGTCTCACCCCTGAGCTGGGATCTCAGGATGGTAACCCGTCTGTGTTTATGAATGACCTGATTTAAAGTCCTGTGGTGCAGAATCTCCTTTAGTACATGCATTCAAGATACCTTAGAAATGTGTTCAGTGCTTTTTAAGAGTGAGGATGTTAAGGAAATGAGGCCTTTATTTGAAGCTGTTTCAGAGGAGCCACATCAAACGCCCTCATGACATCAGCTAATGGTCTCTAGGAGAGAAAATCTGGAGATGGAGATACTGGAACATTTTTCACCAGTGGCTGCCCGGAATGCCTTAGTGGCACCTCACGTCCTGCTTTTCCTCCCCTTCCTGTCGTTCCTGTGCTGGTGTCCCTAATGGCTCTGCAGGTGGGAGAGCACAGGCAGGTTGACTGAAGTAGGTGATACTTCCTGTCTCTTTGAAGGGTGTGAGAGGGGAAAGACAAGCCTTCTCCCATGTTGTTGACCCTGAGGCTCCCTCATTCAGTACCTGACCAGGTGGGGGCTGGGTATTTACTAAGGTGATGCTGGTAGTTCAGCCTCTGGGTAGCTCGCTCCCCTTGATCATTACTGCTGATGCAATTGAAGGTTGGAGATTACTTTAGGAAAAGTCCAAATGACTCAGTTTCAGCACTTGTCCCTCTGGGGCTATGCCCTGTGTGCTGTCTTTCCATCGTAGTGTCAGTTTCTCTACACGTCCCATCATCCACCCATCATCATCCACCCACCTCTACTCTAGGGATGAGATGAAAAAGCCTCCTTTCTCTGTTTTTATCCAGATGAGGGACAAGCCACTAGCAAAGGGGAGGGGTTGGGTTTGGGTGTCTTGCAGAATTTAGGGGCAAAGGCCAGCAGGAACTCGGTGGATTCATGGGTGGAGCTGCCTTCATGAGCTTTGCCAAAAGGACCTTCGCCTGTATTTCTGGGGCTCTTAAACACTGTTCCTCAAACACCGTGACACATAATTGGAGGTAAACAGTGTGAAACTAGGAAAATAAGTTTTAGCCTCTAATTTTTGAAAGCCTGGATCTCTCTGGGGTATCATCACTGTTTTTGTGGCATAGAAAGTAAAATAAGTGGACCAAAAACATTTGGCATCCTATTTTTGTTCTGGTAGGTGTGGGAAAAAGAAATGTACAAAAAGAATGTGGTTGACAGTCCTCATGGATCTCGAGGAGGGAGACCACAAATCAACCTCAAACACACATGGTAGATCCGACCCTGGCAAGTGCTGTAGGGGCACGAGGCTGCACTTTCTAACAGGGTGTTCAGGGAGGATCTCAGAGAGAGGTGGCTTTGAGCAGAGACATGAAGAAGGAAGGCAGGAATCACACTGGTTTGGAGGAAGAATGCTGTGGGCCAGGGAAGTGGCGAGGAGGAGGCCTGGCAGGTGAAGAATGCTTTCACCTGGGACTTGTTCTCTTCCCTGGCCTGTGCCAGAATCTGTCCGGTGGAGTTGAGAAGAATCTGGAATATGTTTGTTGCTTCTAGAAATGCTCTACCTGAGATTGTTACACTTCAAGTTTACTAAAACTTGGGAGAGTGGAATGTGTGCCAGGAAATGCCCATTTTATCATCTGTTTTGTGATTTTTTTGGGTTGTTTTCTTAGGTTTTTTTGACTTGTTATTTTGACTTCAGGGTTACTTCCAAATAGCTGTCCTGTTTCCATGCTTCTTAATTCTATTTTCACAATTTATTGGCTTTAATTACTCTATTCTCTAAAGGAAATGGGTTTTGGGTTTAGGATTCCATTTAAGGATGTAAATAAGTAGAGTCTCTGAAAAGAGAAGAAATTTATGCACATTTTTATAAACATGATCAGATACACAGCCCTTTAAAAACCTTTGATTGGTAATTTCACAGATGTTTGTAAATTGGATTTTTTATTTAGTGGACGAGGAAGCATAGCCTTCTTTAAGAACGGCCACATTGTTGATCTGCACCCAGAGACCACCAGTGATGTCCCAGGGTAGAGCCCCTCTTGGGAATGTGGAGGGTTCGAGTCTGATAGACGCTGACTTGTTTTAGTTATCTGTTTCTGATCTCACAGAGAACTGGCAGCACCAGCCTGTCATGGGTCCTGCAACACTGGGAAGGTAGCGTTGCCCTGTGCAGTGGCCTCATGCCCTCCATCTGATGTGACAGTGTAGTCAGACTTCTTTTTTCCGTTTTGAAAAATTTCCTTTCTCTGATCAGTAACAAAAACTTTATCCTTGTGACTTAAGTTGGGATTTTTAACAGTGATCTCTTCCACTTTTTGAGCCTTATCAAGGTTTGTAGATCATACTGATTCCAGGTGTGAGAGAGGATGTCTTCGGTGCTTATGAGCACGCTTGCTGCCCCTTGGCTGGCTGGGTGGGCACTTCTCTGTGTTAATGGATGCTCATCTGTGCGGTCAGCCAAATGGGCTCTTGGTTGGCATGACAGAACGCCCTTCCTCCTCCACATGTACCCACATAGTGACAGCTGTCCTCCAAGGCTTCCTCTCCCATGTGGAAATCATCTGCTACGTTCCCTGTTGGCCTGGAACAGCTGCAACTTCTGGGAGAGGGAGAAGCACATCTGTTTTCTCAGAGAGTGATTTTTAGTATGCAAGTATCTGTTCTTGTGTTTCTTGTGGGAAAAATAGAAAAGATACATGGAGCCTGTGGTATCAGACTCCAGGGTGACTGTGGGTAAAAGCAAAACCACTTATTTTTGGGGAGTGGACTAAACAAATTTGCAAGTAACTCTTGCTTTTAAATCACAAGGGAATACATTTCATTTCATAATCAATCATGGGAAAAAAATTGTAGGCCCATTGCCAAAGATAATATAAAAGATCTGCTTTGAAATGTTTCCGAGGATAGGGACTGTGGATTCCTTTCTCTCTCTCGAACACACTGTCCTAGTGTAATTGAAAGTCCCTGAAGACATTTGGCAGCTCCCTTTTGTGTTTTTCTATCCAGAAAGTTGAATGAATTAAAATTTCAATTAGGCTAAATATTTTACTTCACCCAAAAGAAACTGAACTCTCTTTTGTGACTAATGCTACCTATAACTTAAAGTATTAGTTGTATCTCTAGTTCCCTTTGTTTCAGCATACACATTCTGCATATTTAAACCTCCATCTGGAGTATCTAAACACAGTCGATGTATTTAGATAAAACAACTAATTGTGCCATATGCTTTCTTTTCTGAAATTTCTATATTTCTGTGTAAACTTCTAAGAAATGGTATGATATATGATATCGCAGATCTTACCTAGATTATGTAATGAGGAGTTTCTTGGTATGTAATTAAAGAGAAGACTGATTCCCACTGAGGTAAATAAACTGTCTTGTCCAGTAGTTCTTGACTTTTAGGCATTTGGGTAATGCCAAGGCAAGCGTGCTCATTTAGGCATCTGCTTCAAAATGAGAAAAATGGACTTCTAGAACCAAGCCCTTCTATTGAATCCTCCCGGCCAGTAATATGTTATCATGAGCATTACTAACTGACCGCGGTTTGTCGGTTGCTAGACAGAGCAGTTAGGCTGGCTGTTTTCTAGGTGTCTCTAATTGAGCACTGTGGGTTTTATATACTGTGACAGAGTCTCTCTCACTGAGGCAGATTCAACACAGATTAGTGTTGGTCCACGCCATGGTTGGATGAGGAGGCAAGAGGCACATATCTGCTCACCAGCTTTGGTTCGTGAGCCCTCTGTTGCCTGACTTCAGTGAGGTCACCCCGGGATTTGCCTGTCTGATCCAAGCATAGCTTGACTGTATTCAGTAGCTCAGTAACAAACTTATTACAGATTGAGAGAAGAGAAGCAGAGGGTTCAAATAGCAGAAACATTTCCTCTGTACTGAGGAATAAAGCATTGACACACACATTGAAAAGCTTCTTACTTTGAAAGCTGTTTATCTTTAGATGAAACTTCACGCATGACAGTAATAGTATAAATATGAACTTGCCACCCATGCATTTGAAACATAGCATTCGTTGTTTGTGAACCTACTGATTCTGTAAATTGTCTTATAATACTAAAGGCACCTCTTAAAAAAATCTGCAGAACACAAGGAAGTCTTTATTCTTTCTCAGCCACACTCACTTGTCTGATCTTTTTGGGCTGAGTCTATATTCATAAATTGATATTAAGTCCTCAATACTCACTTCTTTTTGTTTTATGGTCTTTGTGATTGTTATTTCTGACATATATTGCATAATGACCATTGTGATATTCACCTAGCAGAAGGATAATCTCATAATTAATTACTAGAAATGCTTTACTTTAGCAGAAAGTACATCGTTAGCCTCAGCAAGATTATGGCATAGAACTTGTTCCATTTAGTGGTTCGTATTCATTGACTGTGATGTTTATAACTTTAATGAAGATAGATGTGAGGAAGGAAAGAAAAATCCTTCTCTTTACCTCCTGGGGCACTTTTTTCATGCTCTACTCTGACATTTCCTTTCCCTCAGATTTAGATTATTTGTGAGTATATTACCCTGATAACCTTGTAAGTGTCCTTAAGTTTAAGCAGAGTGTTTTTATTCATCTTAATATCTACCAGCATTCAGCACAGAAACTTCTCATTAACAGATTTATTACCATGTTATGTCAAATTTATGTTGATGGAAGAGAGAGGAACATCTCTACCCATTGGGGGAAATTAATTACTGAAATACACATGAACACACATGCACATAGTTATAAGGCGGCCCCTTCCAGATGAGCCAGTCCCGTAACTTAACCCCCAAGATGAGCTTTTTGGGGGAATGCCCAGTGTGTTTTTCAGTTAATTAAAGGACATTAAGGCAAGAATTCTTAATCTAGGCATGATGCATTAGGACATGTGAATCTCTCAAATTCCAGGCAGACATTTTATAAATTGATGTACTTTTCAGTCAGCCAGAGTAGAGTTTGTTGGTTTCTACAAGGAAATCAGTTAAACAGTTAAATATTAAGAACAGTTAAGTTAGAAAGTATTTTTCCCACTGAATCCTTTAGAAATTGCTTAGAGTTTATAATTTTTGTTATTGTGGTTCTTGTTTAGGTTTCTGACTCTGCGTCAGAATATCTGGATTGGAGTCAAGCTGCTCTCCTTATTTCCCATTGAGCAGATATCTTCATTTGTAAAGTAGGAAAAGACTGATTACCTAAGTAAAGAGGATGATTGAGAGAATCAAATGAAATACTTTAATGAAGCTATTTAGTAAACTGAAGTGCCATTGCATCACACTAATGTAAAATGATGGTGAGGAACCCACCTACTTGACGAGGAGGAAGACTAGAAATTCAGAGGCTGTTCTCTTCCTAAAGGAGCTTTTGACCACCCATTGTGAAAAAATGTGGCTGTCCCTATTCCTGTGGATCAATTGGCCCTCGCTCCCCTTTTTCATTGAATGTCCTAATCCAACACCAGGTCACAGCTAAGTTGGCTCCTGGTAGTCAGAAGAAATGGGAAGTAGCCTGGAAGGACAGCAGCTTTGCCTGTGTCCTCCTTCAAGAACCCAAAGTTGACTTCTCTCACTGTCATGTAAGGCTTTTGCCAAGTGAAGGCTGTCTGGTGGTAACGGCGTCATGGCCAATATAGAGGCAAGTTCGGGCCTCCTGAAAGCACTGCAGATCTGTCAAGCAGGCTGTGCTGAGCAGAGCAAATCCTGAGAATTGGTAGGGGCAGGTGGGACTAAAGAAAATGAGGTGAAAAAAATCTTACATACACAAAGACTCTCACATCGAATATTCCTTTCCAAAAGCACCTTTTTTCTTCTCTAGAAATGACCTTCTTTGGGCCAACTTCTCTCATTAGATGACAGCTCCCTGTCCTGGGCAGCACTGCATCCCCGGCACGTAGAGATGCGCTGGTTGCCGTAGTACCTTCCCTCTTCCCAGGAGTTTTGTCCATTCCTTAGTAGGAACCTCCTCCACCTCCTCTTTCTGGACCAGTAACTTTTCCAGGTGTACGTATTATGTTGTGATGTCATGAAAAAATCTCGTACCTCAAATAGTTGCTAGAATTCTATTCTTCAGTGTTTGAAATTATTCAAGGATAAAATCATTTGAACTTTTTGCTAAAGAATTTTTTAAATTCATTTTTTAAATTAAAATTATTGGGGTGACATTGGTTAATAAAATCAATAGGTTTCAAGTATACAATTCAATAAAACATCATATGTATGTTGCATTGTGTGTTCACTACCCAAAGTTAAATTTCCTTCTATCACCAAATATTTGACCCCCTCTACCCCTCTCTGGTAACCACTAATCCACTGTTCATGTCCCTGAGTCTCTGTTATATTTGTTATTGCTTTCACATTTATAATCCCACATATGAGCGAAATCATATTGTTCTCAACTTTTTCTGTCTTATTTCATATTTTCTTTCTTATTCTAATATTTCCCATTAATTATACATGTATCTTTATTCCTTTTTTTGCTTTCTTTAGATTGGTACCTTAGGTTTCTGTCCTCCCTTCCTTCCTAACTTCTGGATCGAACACTTAAATTTTTTTCTTTATTCATTATTTTTTGGCTTGGTAACAAAAATATATAATGCTGTAAGTTTTCCTTTGAAAAATATTTGGCTGTTTTGTATAGATTTTGGTGTACGTAATGTTTCCAGCATTATTTTTGGGTAATTAGTAGCTGATTTTTGATTATTTTCCTTTGATCTAAGGATTTGATCCAATAATTTTCACCTGATTTGTTTCAGGTTTTGTTGCACAACCTTATTTTCAGTTGATAATTGTGTATAGTGGCCTTTCTCTCATTTCATACTTGTTTCCAATGCTAGACTTTCCTTTCCTTAGAGCACCTTTGTCCTCCTTTTAGGGCCACCTGGAAGAGGGAAGACTGGGGTCTTTTTTCTCTGTGCCTTTCCTCATCAGAGGTAGCTGCCGCCCATGCTTGTCCCTAATATGCTGAAAGATTCCTCTGTCCATTAGTTGATGGCTCAGGATTACTTCTGGGTGAGCAGAGAAGGGGGCACTAATGAAGGCTCCAGAACCTGTTGCATTTTAGAATCTTTTTCTAGAGCATGGGCCTGCTACAACTGTCTCATAGGAATGTTGCGAGGATTGGTGGAAATAATATGATGTATGTAAGGCATCTAGCCCAGTGCCTGACATAAAAAAGTACACAGCAAATGATATTCTTCCATTTTTGCTCTAGCCAGGCAATCACAGGATTTCTGTGCTGCAGTCTGTACTTCCTGTGCTTCTGTCCCGTGATGCTCCACAGCTCTTTCTTGTTCTCTCCAAAGAATACTGTCTAATACTGGGTCTCCACCTCTTTCTTTCACTCTGGGTAGCCTCTTTAGACAATATTGACAAATGATTTTCCACAGAAATTCCACTTTTCTGTTTTTTAAATGTAAGGCCTTCTTCTCTGTTGGAGCATATTAGCGACATGCAACTACTGTGTGTGCCTGAGTTGGAGGATGGAGGGAAGGAAATGGGAGAGTCTGCATCCTTCCCACTGCAGTGCCCAGTACTGGGTGGGTTAGTTTTGATAATGATCACCTGGGGGAACTGAAGGCCAGAGGACCTTGTCACCACATGTCATTGTGTGGAAGTTTTGACCCTGGATGTTATCAAGACTCAGCATTATATGTCATCCCCATCCCTTCAGTTGTGTTGCTGAGTTAATATAGAAGTTCAAAATGCAGTTGAGAACTAGAGTAGCCAGTGGGAAGAATGACTCAGGGATTTAATGTTCTCCTGTGCTTAGAGGGCTATCTTATTAACTAAAAATCAGTTAAAGGATAGGGACTGAACTTTTACCTGGGTGGCTTGCATATGTTCTGAACACCTCTTCAGTTAAAAATTTTGCAGTATATCACTTATCAGGAAGAAAAAAAACTTTTTCTCTGCCCTCTTTTTGACTACAGGGCCTGCAAATTAAAATAATAAGACAGATTAACAAGGAAAAAAATTTATAAAGTACGCATACTCATTAGATGTTTAAAGATACTTATATACTTAATTAGTGGGGAAAAGGGAGAGGAAGAACAAAATGGGTCCCTTTAGGAAAGACAAATGGGGTTTTAGAAGCACAGATAAGAGATATGAAAATTTGTGATGTTTTTCTTCATAGATATAAAGAGGTCTTTCCTTTTTCTTGAGGGCCCGAGGGGGATTTATGGTAGGTTTATGCTGTTCTTCGTTCTGAGAATAAACCCACTCTAAAGAGGGGATTTATGGCAGCCTATTTCCCAGAAATTGCTCAGATAGTCAGATTAGCCAGATAAGGGAAGTTCTGATAAGGCTCTTTCTGCATCTGTTGAATCTCAAATGTCTTCAGCTTAAAGTAATCTTCATGCCAGTACTAATTTTCACTGTACCAGTTTTCATCCCTATGATGGTCCCAGCTTCTCTTTTGAACTTAAACCATATTTTCAGTTGTTTCTCAGGTGTATCTACCAGAATGTCACATCAATATTGGAAAAAATATGGAGAGCTATCTCTCCTTCCCTACCTTGTCCACCCTTGTCCTCTTCCTGGCCTTCCTGTTTGTATTTGTGGAGTTACCACTTACTAGGGTTCAGAATAGCAGGACGTCTTTGATTCGGCTTCTTCGTGAACACTCACCAGTGCCACTTGTGGAATGTCTCTTAAGTCTTGCCCCAACCTTCTGCTTTGACTTACTGATTGATCTTCTTACTCTCCTTCTTTACCCATTCATTCAGTCACGTTGGTAGTTAGTTGCTGGTTATTTATTCTCCTGTCTAAAAGTTTTGTGATTTCCCCATTGCTTGTTAAATTAAGATGAAACTCCATTAACTGACATTCAAGGATGTCGTGTCTCATTCTTGATTGCTTTAGCCGAACAGGATCACTTGTTTTCTTCCTGACCATCCACTTCTCTTCTCTGCCTGTGTCTGCCAGAAACACACTCCTTGTCACCCTTGCCCTAGTCTGTCTGTCACAGTCTTTTTCAAGTTGCAGATCAAATACCACTTCTTTCCTGGAGCCACATCTAAGCCTTCTCTTCAATTCAGTTCAGATAGGCCTCTTCTGAACACCCCTGGCATTTTGTGTCTCTTTTGTGGCATCCACCACAGGCTGTCTGATCATAGTAACTTGCCCATTTTTTCTGTTATGAAAAGTTCTTGAAATTCAGAGCCTAGATATTACTCAGTCTATGCCCCCTCAATGACATCATGTGCATAGTAGGCTTCTAAATCATTTAAGAAATGCTGACATTGATGAGACAGAGGATCAGTTAAATAAATGTTTTGAAGTCAGGAACTGTGTTCTGTACTTTGAGTATACTTGGAAGGGGCTGTGATGTCAGGGAGTCACTGAGGGACTGGTCTCAGGGTCATAGAACTGGTAAGAGTTAGAGGCAGGAGTCAAACCTGGTCTTAGTATTCTGTGTTCATGCCCACATCTTAACAAAAACCTTTGGTTTTAAAACCATATTATTAGGGAAGTCTGTTACCCCAAATTGTTTTAATAAAGCCTTTCGCATTATTGATACTTCTTGAGCTCAGCCTTTTGTTACGGCTATTAAATTTGGAGGCCTGTGAATATAGTGCAGATACAAAGTGGACTTCCTTCATTTTAGAATTCCTGTTTATAAAATCTTGTTCTTTGTTAACTGCAGAGTCTACTTCTTCTGTTTACCTTGTTTTTTCTTTTCTGTCATATGCTGATGTCTTCCCCCTTCCCCTGCTGTGTAGGAAGCCTCAGCTCTCAGTCACTACTTCCAGATTCTTAGGAAGAAGTTCCAAACAATTCAGAGCAAGTTTGCCTGTAAGTGATATTATTATTGATGTTGTGTCTCCATGACTTAATTTCTGCAAGCAAAAACCACCAAATGCAAAATCAAAGGGCACATGAGGAAAATGCTATTTGCAGCTCATATTATAGGAAGCTAATTTCTCTAATATGTGAAAAGATCCAGCTTTTAAAGAAGGTCTGTAACCCAATAGCAAAATGGACAAAGGATATGAAAGAAGGTTCACAGAAAAAAAATATACATGGCTCTTCAATATTTAAAGATGTTTAACCTTACAATAAGAATAAGATAAACTCCCTGAGATACCTTTCTTTTTCCACTTAAGGATTGATGATTGTCTTCATTTTCTGCCTTAAAAAGTTCCACAGATGGGATGGCTTAAACAACAGAAATTTATTTTTCCACAAATCTGACAGCTAGAGGTCTGAAATCAAGGTGTTTCCTGAGGTCTCTCTCCTTGACTTGTAGATGGCTGTCTTCACATGGTCTCCCCTCTATATGTGCCAGTGTCCTAATCTCCTTTTCTTAAAAGGATACACATCAAACTGTATTAGGGTCTTACCCTAATGACTTTATTTTATTTTATTTTATTTTTCTTTACTTACTCTCTTACTTTACTTACTTATTTACCTTACTTACTTAGGCCTACAGCACCTGGTCTTCCTAGGTGGTCTCTCATCCAAGTACTAACCAGGCCGGACCCTGCTTAGCTTCTGAGATCAGATGGGATTGAGCGCGTTCAGGATGGCATGGCTGTAGATAACTTCATTTTAACTTAACATCACCTCTTTAAAGACCCAATTTCCAAATACTGTCGTCACATTCTGAGGTGCTGGAAGTTAGGACTTAAACATATAAATTTGGAGTGGGGCACAACTAACCCCTAACAATGACCGGAAAAATGATTGATTACACTGTTGGCAAAGGAAAAGGGAAATGAGCATCCTCACATATTGCTGCAGATAGTAGAAATTGATAGCCTCTGAACAGTAACTTGTCATCTATTAAAATTCAAGTGTAGTCCTTTGACCTAGCAAGATTTAGGAATTTCAGGAATTCCCCAAATGAGAGATTCTTGGCACCTGGCACATAATAGCAAAAGAATGGAAAAGAACTTAATGTCAGAGACATGGGCTAGTTATGGTTAAAAAAAGAGGAAGTCCTTTATGGACAGGTGTAGAACATTCTAAGGAAAAGCAGGGTATAGAACAGGGTAGGGAATGTTACCATTTGGATAATAGAGGAGAAAGAGTTTATAGTTATTTGCATAAAATATTTCTCTAAGGTCCTGTAAGATGTAATGGGTGGTAGTGTGGAGGCTGGACGGGGTGAGATGGGCAGCGGTGAGAGAGAAACTTCTCACTGCATACATTTTGATACCTTTTACATTTTGAATCCTGAATTTATTAAACTATTTTCTATCTTTTATTTGAGAAAATTGTATCACACGATCATGATATATATTGTTTGAGGTCATCGCCTAAAAATGGAATTATTCTGATTAAGATTATTCTTATTTTAGGAACTCTGATATTTCTTAGAGTGCCTCACAAGCCACCATTTGGAAGGTTTTTTGAGGATAGTTCTACATCTGGGCAGTGACAACGCTTGGTCATTTGGTCACAGAGAACAGGCCAAGAGCGTCCTTAGGCCAGACCATTCTTGTCAAGACACTCTTGCCTGAAGGCTTGTAGGGCAGTGATTATTTTTTCATTCTGGATGCAGAATATATATGAATCATTGTTCCAGATTTTATTTTGCTCAGAAACTCCCATGCAGAGAAATACTATTTGGTCTTGTTAATTGAGTTCTTTCGGTTTTACCAGGTTATTTTAAGGCGTTTATGGGTGGTGATGTTGATAAAGCTAATAGCATTTTACATGTGTTTAGTACCTTGAACTTTGCAAAGTGCTTTCATGTTCATTATTTTATTGTCAATTGAACTGTGAGGTTTAGAAAGATTACCATCTTTTCATAGATGAGGAATCCTAAGCTTAGGTGTCTCTTGGTGACTTACTGATAGTGTTCTAGGTGGAGGTTTCATGTTATATGCAAAACTGACTAGGCTAAGAATAAGGAAGGAATTATTTGTTCGTGTTTCTGGTGTAGCAGCACTTCAGGCTTATCAACATTGGTCATGTATTTTCATTGATTTTCAGTTGAGGTGATTTTGACCCCCAGAGGACTTGAGCAGTGTCTGGAGAAATTTTTGGTCATCAGAACTGGGGATGTGTTACTGGCATCTAGTGGGTAGAGTGCCAGGGATGCTGCTAAACACTAGTGCACAAGACAGCACCCACAACAAAGTATTACCCAGCCCCAAAAGCCGATAATGCCTAGATGAGGAATCTTGATGTAGCTGCACGGCTGTTCTTGAATGGAGGATAGGATGGTCCTCTGAGGCTGGAGGAAGAATGAAGGCAGACATTTGGACCTGGAGAATGGATTCGGGAGATGGATACCTTGAATGGAGTATCCTCAGAGGAGTTGCCCTGTGAGCTGTGACTTGCATGAGGCAGGGCGGGCAGGGCGTCTCCTGGCAGAAGGAGCAGCTGTGCACTGTCTGTAGGAGTTAGACCCTGGTGCATTCCAAGGGCATGCAGCAGAGCAGGTGGAAATGAAACGAGATAGATAGGTACATGCTTGTGAAGGGCTATAGTGCCTCAAGCCAGAGTTTGGACGTCATTATAGAATTTAGTAGAAGCTCTCAGATATTTAAAAACTGGTGGGGTTTTTTTCTTGGTTTTGTTTTTTAGAGAAAGGATATTGACTCAGTCTCTATAATGTTTGATGGACATGTTTATGGCAACTCGTCCAAGCTCATTGTACCCCCTCTACTTCCAGGCTCCCTGTCAGGAGATGGAACCTGGAGGTAGAGGGGGTACACCAAGTCCTGTTACTTCTGCCTCCCAAGCCTCTTCAGATGACACTATAGGCACCTCTGCTCTCACCTCTCCCCAGACCATGCAGGAGGCTTTACTCTTTCCACACACATTGAGCATTTATTCCAAAACCAGTATCTACTCTGAAACCGTTCAGGGACTTTTAGGGAAAAAGTCTGACATGTTTAATCCTGGCTACTATAATATTGGCCTTGTTTTGTTGCTTTACTTTAGGTCACTTTTCACCCGGCCCCCTCTTTGTGTCCTCCCTCCATTAGGTCTTTGATGCTGCTGCTTCCCTGCCTTGCAGCTTCACTCCTGCCATTCTGGTTGCTGACCTCTACTTTCTCGCTTGTCTCCTCCCTCACTTCTCCTCTGACCGCAGTGCAAACTCATCATTTGGGTTCATCTTAAAGGACACTTGGTTCTAACTCTGCGATCTGGCAAGTCTCTGCTGTACTCTTTCATGGCACCCACTTGTGACAGTTATAATTATCAAACAATTGTTGGAGATCTGTCTTTAGCCTTAGAAGATAAGCTCCCTGTGGGAAAGGCAGCTGCTCACCCTGCTTAATGCTGCTTCCCTGTGCTGGCCCTTGGGAAAGGCCGCCTAGTGGCACCTCAGCCTGCAGCAAGTGGGGACTGGCTGCAGAGAGCATAGGAGCCTCACATCTGGAGGGGTGGACTCTCCTTGGCCAGATCGAACAACACAGTGAGGTTGGAAAGCAAATTCAGCCAAAAGGTGGTGGCCAGTGGAACCTTTCCTGATGCAATTTATTTCATTCTCTGATTAGTGCATTAGTGGTACCGGTGGAATTGGGGACAAAAACACAGTCATAGGACCTACCCAAGGTACTAAAAAACAGTGGCCGGAATAAAGGGCCTAATGCTGTTTTTCTTAGTGCCCTCGAATCTGGTGTCCATCGGCTCATGTTTGCGTAGCGTTCATACCCCAGCATGTTCGGTACCAGGAATCAGGATGGAAGTAGTTGGTCTTTTTACTCAGTCTTCCTCTCCAGGAAGATGACGTTTTCACAATGAAAGGGTGGGATTTTAGCCTTTCATCTGGGGAGCACCTAGTTCCTTAGTTGTTTTGCTGTTACTTTACTGCTTCCTAAGATATTGGGACAACACCTGAAAATGCATCACTTTGTCCCCTGCTATGGCTCCCTGAAAGGGAAAAGTAGTACTTCTCCTTACCCTCATACCCAAATCAATATAAAACTTTTATTGCATCATTAAAATATCATAAATAAGTCTGAGGAATCATCTGACTTCTTGGTGTTTTTGTAGCTGGACAACTTATACCTTATTCATCAGCCTGCTG